>NC_134484.1:127953074-128253074 GCF_040206685.1 Ascaphus truei | reverse complement strand
CGCCGCTGCCACCAGATAATTATAGAGCTTGTCACGGTAGCTTATGACAAGATATAATGAACACCAAATATCTGGGTTGAACTGAACGAGGCTTAGATATAATAATATATAATTTATTCCTTAAATAATGTGAACACAGCAATATAGTACAATTAACAGACAAGAAGGTAACACTTACTTAGGTTTGGGGAATTGAGAAGTATCAGCTAGCAATTCTCCATCAATCCAGTGACATTCCAGGTGGAATCAGAAGCACAACTCCAGAAATCCAGCACAACTAAAAACTGTAGGGTTGACACAGTTTATATACCTGTGCAACCCTATTCTTAACATTGAACACAGCCTATTGGTGAACAATTATCTGTATCCACTCTCTAATGTGGAGACACAGACTAACAGACTAACCCATGCCCTCAGGTAACAATTAGACTGGCAGAGTTTGTTGATTGACTAATACTTAATCCCTAGACATTGGGTAACAATCAAGGCAGTTAATTTTTGATCACCGTGCTTAGGCTACTCAGCCGTCTGCCCTTCATGACTTATTAGCCTAGCAAATGGCGTCTGCATTTTCAGAACAGATCCAAAATAAAATACATATACACTTTAATATCTACACATATTATTAAGTTCCATTCTGGTGGGCTCAGTGGGTCGACCGTTGCCAGTTTTTAATGCCTACAGTGACTCCACATATTGGCCAAATATGAACTCTCTGCGACCTCCAGAACTGGAGATACAGAAATGCACTTTAAAACATTAAAATACATGCTTATAATGAAACATGGGAACAGGGGAACATACATTTTCAAGGTACAACAAGGTGCAAACCTCATCCCTGGACCGCAGTCCAGTTAACCCCTTGTCTCTCTGGTGAGGTCAGGGGATGGCCATATGGGGTGCAACCCCTTTAATACCGGGCCACCCCCTTTCTCCCTCTACACCGAGCGAGTGGTTAAAAAACTGAGCCTATACCAATAGTACAATACATGGACACGGTGTGTAGGCACGCGGTGAGGGGACGGAGACGTTGCTCCTGATGAGTGGGCAGCCACTAAGGTTATACCGTTAGAGTATAAGTACATGTTATGTGTTATTGCTACTTTGCATTATTACAGTTAAAACCAGTTACAATCATAAGGTGTTGTATGTTTCTTGCCCAGGGTAATCTTACGTCACGGGATCCTGGGTAAGTGGAGGCGCTGAGCTAAGTATATGTATAAGTGTTACCCCAGGCTCCCAGCTAGCGGAGGCTCAGATCTCCTGGAGCCGCAGGTGTCATACAGTGAGCAGTAGTTCCTTTGGGAGGGTTCAGAAAAAGGGCTACACACATAAGGATAATTATGCCTTTGCCCAATTTAAATACATATAAATTACAATAAATACAGTCAAAACATTTTACACTTATGTTTTACAGGCACCCATGATGAAGGCCGTCTTCATCCTCATCTTCATTCTGCCCATGCCCCTCCGGTGCTGCAAAACATGCACAACAATCACAATAGCCAATGTAATGTCCCCTAACCCCTCAATCACCACAGCGATTATTAACCGCTACAGTCATTAAGGGGTTAACCCACCCTCACTAATAATGTGAATAATGTAATTTGTATTTAGTGTATTTTATTGTTACATATATTTTGCATAGTGTTACATGATGCACAGATTAATTGCATCATGTACACACTCAATGCAATTGTGTGACATTTCATATACATTTGTGGAGCTGCTGATTTGTTGGCTTATATTTACAATAGATGCTGGATTTATTGTAACATGCAATGTGGTGATTTTAAGATTAAAAATTCATGTTTTGATTTATGCATGTTGTATGCGTTTAATAATGGGGAAATAATATATTATATTAAAGCCTCCCTTGTGGGTAGTGGGTAAGGGAGGTTAGGCCTCACGGGGTGGGGGTTTAGTGGGGGAGGGTATGTAGGCCTCCTGAGTGGTGGGTGAGTTTGGGTTAACCCCTTAATGACTGTAGCGATTAATAACCGCTATGGTGATTAAGGGGTTAGGGGACATTACTGGCTATTGTGATTGTTGTGCATGTTTTGCAGCACCGGAGGGGCATGGGCAGGATGAAGATGAGGATGAAGACGGCCTTCATCGTGGGTGCCTGTAAAAGGTAAGTGTAATATATTTTGACTGTATTTATTGAATGTTATATGCATTTAAAATGGCCAAATGCATTACTAACCATATGTGGATAATAGTAATTGTGGCCATTACTGTATAGTATGTGTTAGGGGGGTGTATTTAGTTATAATTCTTGTTTATTATTTTTGGAGGTGCAACATCGGTACCGCAGGCCCGCGGGAACCCCAGGACTCCCGTGGGGACCCCAGGATGGCCACGGGTACCCCCAGACTCCCGCAGGGACCCCCGCACTCCCATGGGGACCCCCGCTTGGTGAGCCGGGGACCCCTGGACACCCGCGGGGTCAGCCGGGGACACCCACCGGTCTGTTTATGGGTTTTGCGCATGCAAAAATGAAAAGCTAGAATTTTTTTCTATGTCCAGATTTCTTTGCGTCTACTCTGACCTGACGTGTTCTGATCAACGCAACTTTCGCGTACGCTAAGGTTGCGTTGCTTAGTGCATCCCTCTTAAGGGCAGAATTTAACGCAAACAGGGTTGCGAACGAGCAAAGTTGTACTTAGAAAAAATTCCGGGAAAATGTCATTTTTAGAGCGCAAAGTGCCTGTTTGCGTTGCTTAGTGCTTCGGGTTGAGCAAAAAATCATGTTCGAAGAGCACTTTGCAGTCTAAAAGTGTCTTTACGGAGCTTAGTGCATAGCCCCCTAAGTAACAAAGTAAAAGTGTCTTTACGGAGCTTAGTGCATAGCCCCCTAAGTAACAAATTTAACTGTAATGGCGTCTAGTGAATACACTATATCAATCCACATGTGAATCTAAAACAAAAATGTTGCTAATACTTCCCGAGTTAGAGGCCCCAGATTTTTTCATTCTGGCTGTTCCAATAGAGAAAAGTAAACGGATGATGGTCACAACACACTGAAAGAGATAAACATAGAGAACGTAGCATAATACTCTCTGATATTAAAAAATCATACATATATATATATCTCGGACGACTCAGCCCTTCTGTTGCCAGCAGGTATATGCACCAAACACCCTGTAATGGTGTTTGGTGCATATACCTGCGATTGGGGGGGATGGGGGTGGGACACTGTTACATTTGGAGGCACTGATGAGAGCTGTAAAAGGACAGGCTTACAGCAAAACAAAGCTGGAAGTACTGCTGCGGCCAAGCCTAATCTAAAGCTAGACCGCATTTGTCCCGGCCATTTCAATTTTGGCGCCGGAATTGGCCGCGTGCCAGCCGCATCTTGCGGCCGCGTGCGGCCCCGTTTCTCCATTCAGCGCTAATGCGCTGAACAATAGAGGCGCCTGCGGCGCCAAAAAAAAAAAAGCCCACGTCTGAACGGGAAGCGTTTTACTTACGCTGAGGCAGCCGCTTTATATTTAGATTAGCCTCCACTGTAACAAGGTACGTATCCAGAGCAACTACTAAAGAAGAATGGAGGCTAGGTATAGTGTTCAGAGAACACCGGCATACCATAACCAGGGACCACTTTCCCCGCCATGAAACTATGACTTAGACTGCCCTAATGGACAAACTGTGCTGAAGCAGAGGGCTATTGCTGTTCTGAGTCACCCTGGTTATTGATAGCTGTGGAGATCTGGAGGGGATAGATGGTTAACATGGCCCAAAAATCCCTGAAGGGGTCTACAGTGTCAGTGCTAGAGCAGGGCGGCGTAAGGTGCTGTTAAAGTGGGCTGCGGAGGGGCTCAGTTGCCTGAACCTCTGACCCACCACAGTGCTACTAGTCGTGAATGCACAGGGAGTCACAGAGTACTTGTAATGGAATAAAATCGTGTACAGCGTATCGAGATGGAGCTTTGCTAGCCTGGGGTACAACCTACTCTTGGTAGACTGTTAATCTATGTGCTGTGAGGAACCACAAGGAACGGATTTCTGCCGGAATCGTGGTCACGGCGTGGTCTGTGAAAGAACTGTACCCAAAATGGAGGTTACCTTGCCCGGCAATCTGCCATGTGAGTTACATGAGCTAAAATGACATCTCCTGCCAAAGCTGGAGAGAGCATGTGCTGTTTGCAAAAGAACTGTATGCCTTGCTGCAAAGTTCTGCATGGGTTTGGCGCGAAAGCCAGAACCCCACCCAAGCGATGTGACTGGCTCAGCCAATAGCCAGAGCCACGCCCCGTCTACGTCATCAAGTGTCCCTCCTCTAATCTCCACCAGAGGGAGGGGACACTGTGACAGCCAATGCTTAAAGACTTTGGAAAATAAGGGAGGTACTGGATGCAGCGGACCGCACCCTCAGCTCTTCGGAGTCTGGCGAGTAAAAGGAGTGAGCTACCCTTTACTCTTGTGCACTAGTGTTCAGCGAACACTGAATATGTCCAGCGACATGGACTTTACTCATTTCTCACTACCAAAAGAACTCTTGGTGGTCACCGTGAAAGGGAAGAGGTACCTGCGATGCCTCTGTCCCAAGTGTGACTTTCCAGGTGGTGAACTAGCCGGGGAGCAGGCGCAGTGGGCCCGCTGCGGAGCACCATTCATGAGGCCTATGCTGATGCGGCCTACGGAGTTTGCCAAGAAAGAAGCGACGACCCCAATACTTGGGTGGTCGATTCTGCTGCTGATACGCAACAATTTACCTCACCCATGGTGGCTTCGGAGGGTCCGTGCACCAGAGATGAGGCTCAAGGGGATTCGAGTATCCTGACGATGACCACACAGCAAGCTGTGACAGTTCCAGACCCTGTCTCTGCAGAGGAACCAGAGACGGTCGGTGACTCTGAGCCAGCCCACAAGATGTCCGATAAGGTGACTGCTTGGGTGAAGAGGCACTGCTGTTCTCAGAGTTGCAGGAGCCGGGACCGGCCTTGCTGATAGTTGCTGATAACGCGGAAATAATCTGGTGCCTCTCCACTGCGAATATGTCCCTACCTTCTTCCTGCACCAGTAGGCACTGATCTTCTGTGGTGTTTTGGCTACTGATGATTATGCCAGCCGAGAGTGGAGATGACCCGAATGGTGTACGAGAACGGAACCCTTTGCTGATGACAGTGACAGTGAGACCTAAGAGGCGGATGAGCCTACCCGTAGTGGAGGTGACCAAAGGCCTAATCAGTGATTCTCCGGTGCCGATGGAGGTACCTTCCGGTGCTGACGTCCACGTTACGGAGGTCGATAAAGACCAAGACCCCACCTCTACTCAACGACCAAATGTCGATGGCCTTCCGGTAAAGGATCTGGACAAGCGCCAGGATCCTGTCACTTGCCGGAGATGACGTCCTGCTGATAGCAACTGCTGGGGTGGATGAGAAGCCTTCGATCCCCGCTCCGGTGAGTCCCTTCTGTTGCTCCGATTGCGTTCATTTGCTCTATGAGTGAACGCAGGGCTAGCCTGAAAGTGGCCCAAGAAGATGATCCACCTCCGGTATGTCCGGATGTGCCTACCCTTGTGTTTTTGGCCCAGTATGGGACTATTTGCAAAGTTCCACACCAAGGCCAAAACCCATTGCTGCCCAACAGATATTGAGCATAATTTAGTGTCGGGACCTGGGGATGTAACTGTCCAGGACTTGGATACGATCAAGGCCCCTTTGATCTCGACCAGTGCGGCTGGTTTTCGGGACTCTTGCTGTTCTTCTGACCAGGAAACCCCTGCTACCCAATTGTCTAAGGGTGGGTTACAACCTGGGGAAGCTGATAGACCGCGAGAGAACATTAATCTATAAAGAGGAGCCTGAGGGCTTCTAAGAATCATATTCCTTCGTCAGATTTGAAGGACTGGTCTTATGGGAATACTATGTTGACTGATGATAAAAATATTGTTGATGATAGTAATATTGTTGATGATGTAGATGTATGCAGTGTAAATAGTGGATTTAGTCATAATGCTGTGTCTGTCACATCCGATATTTCCACTTCCACCAACATCTCACAGACAGGGCTTGCTGTAGCAAAGTCTGCTAGTTCCCTACCATGGTGACATTATAGGTTTCAGGGATATGTACACTTTATGAACCACACAAGGTTCACACTCGAAACCGAGACCATAGTTCATGATTGGTGGGCGGAAGGAATCTTTAGTCCTGACGAGACTGCACGAGAGATGAGGAGAGTGGAAGCAGACATTATAGCAGGTCATATAAAGCCTACAGGTAATTTTGCTGCAAATTATGTACCTCCGGTTCAAGAACCATTGTACTCGGTATTGCCAGGTTAAGCTAAAGGACGTTGGCTCTCTAAGATTAGCCAAGCTGAGCGGCATATAGTACAGAAGTACAAGAGTTCTCATGGGTTTGAGTATCCATACGTCCCTGAGCCGATAATGTGGGAAATTGATGCCAACCAGGAACAATGGTTAGTGGAAGCTGTAAAAGTTTACGTACTAGAGCACAACAGAATTAATTTTCACAACATACATGAGCGGATAGCATATCTAGTGCAAGTTTGGAAGGTTGGGCGATCACTGTTTTTACAGTCACTGATGAGTCAGGAGCATTAGTGCGAAAGCCTGATCCTGAGCACCATTACTATTACTGAAGAAAGGGTTCTTCCATGTTGGTGGAACCTGAGTTAATATTACAGCATTTTATTTGTGTTTAGTAAATACACGACATGTGCTGTTTTCCCAATAGAATATGCATATCATGCATAGTAATGGATGATCATGTGAAATGTTATTTTGTTTGTTCAGGTTTCATCAGAGATGGTACCCGAATATTTAGGACCCAAGTGGGGTCATTGGGAATCCACCAGAGGGAGAGTATAGCGGGGTACCCACTGGCTACTATTCTACCAAATGGTCTGGCAGTAAACCCTGGTACTATTAGGTTGCCAGTAGTTTATCATGGGGTTTTCCCCTTCACCTTTGGTACTGCACTTGAGTGACAGCTGGGGGTGGTACATCCTGTTGTAGCTGGGACAATAGGGTGCCCACCTTCTGGCTGTACTTAAGGGCAGGACCGCCCTAAAGTTAAGTTGTTGTTCTTTCCCTCTGAGGAAAGCAGATCACATGACTGTGAGCCTGAGATTGGGGCCTTTCCATGTGCTCTTCCCTACGGGGAGGAGTGAGTGTGGACCAATACCTCTACCTCCGCTATGGAGGTGGGGAAGAGCTAGGATGGCTGCGGGTGCCCTTGGCCTGTAGTGGCGGTACAGGGAACATCTTCAGTGATCGCTGCTCTGAGAGACTGTATCCGGCAGTTGACTGCTGAGTACATGTTGTGTTACTGCAGATCGTAGTAATAAACCTTTCCTGTTTTCCAATATACTTCCGGCCTGGTGTGTGATCTAACTGGGGGAGAGATCATCAGTTCTACCGTGGGAGATTATGTCATTTCCCTGGAGCCTACGGCAGATGGAGGCGATGCACTACTAAGTATTATGTGGGGTATGAACCCCAGAAGCCTGTTCCTGTGTTCCCCAAGTCATCGCGGATGACTTGGCCCTCCTTTTGCCAGCAGGTATATGCACCATACACACTGTAATGGCCCCTATCTGGGGGGGGGGGGACACATTACATGTATATAAATATATACACTTAATGTAGCACCTCTACTACATGGGTGCACAAGACTCCACGAAGAAGACCATTTTAGTCAAAACGCGCTGGAGTGGGAGTCTGTGGAGGGGGACCCCTGCCTCTTTCCATTACAAGAGGCTCTTGCTATTTGTATTTTGATCCTTAACATCTACGCTCTTTTGGTGATGTATCTGCATCTTTAAATATTGTGATGCAATGTTCCTATTCCTTACTTTGCAATCATCTTAGGCACTATTGCCTTTACTTTGCATTCATTGCTTCAACATAAGTAATTTTTCATGTCTTGTGCACAAGTCTCCAGTTTGTGTAACTAGATAGATGCATGCCTGTTATAGAGCCACCATTTTTTGTGTTCCTGTATATTCTGGCTGTTTATGTTGACAACCATTGGTGATTATCTTGACCATTTTATGTGCCTTTGCCTCATGGAATACATGTATTGGTAGTTGTGAGCCCCCTCTTCTTTTTATCCGTCTCCCCTTGTTTTTTTCTCTATACTATACATTTTGTTTTGTTATCATTCTCTTGGAATGCCCGTGTGCTTTACTACAAGGATGCTTTTTTGTTGCGTTACACATTTATTATCCTTAAGCACCACTGTCTATTGACATATATAGACATATATTAAGACAGTTTTTTGGGCAACAGTTACGTACTGTGTTGATGCGGTATACTCTGTGTTTTCTGTCATATATATATATATGTATGCAGTAACCAGGGGGATTCTGATGAAAAAAAAGACAGCACACCGCAGGTACAATCCAAGAAATATGTATTGTAGATACAAGGCAGCCAAAATTTCGGTCCGACGCATGGTACATACAGTCACGTGAAAAAGAAAGTACACCCTCTTTGAATTCCATGGTTTTACATATCAGGACATAATACCAATCATCTGTTCCTTAGCAGGTCTTAAAATTAGATAAATACAACCTTAGATGAACAAGAACACATGACATACTACACCGTGTCATGATTTATTTAACAAAAATAAAGCCAAACTGGAGAAGCTATGTGTGAAAAACGAAGTATACCTTATGATTCAATAGCTTGTAGAACCAACTTTAGCAGCAATAACTTGAAGTAATCATTTTCTGTATGAGTTTATCAGTCTCTCACATCGTGCAGAGGTTCTTTTCTGAAGGGGTAAATGGGGCGATGAAGGAGGGGTCGCTGTATCGTGGGTATTTTTAAGCGATCCAGGTATTCTCTATTAGTCGCATTACCTACAACCTTTGAGGGGATATTCAGCTCAGCCATCGCAGACAGAAAAGGGCTCCATCACTGGGGTATTTTACGCTGTGTAACAGTGTGACTTTGTGTAACACTGCTTACAACCTGTTTTTTATAAATAAATTCCCCTTTGTCATTCCAGCTTGTAAAATGTTTAGACTGTAACATTTTGCTGAGCAATAACTCTGCATTTTTCTTGAAGCGGTCATTCACATTAGTAACAACCTCACAAATCAGATTATCAGCGTTATCTGTTGAGACATTATCCTGGAAGTGTAAAGGGAGAGAGGCTGTTTCATGAGTAGACATTAAAAGAGCTATGCTGGTCTTCTCCCTTTCACTCTGTTTAGCATGCACCAAGTAATTCTGCAGGACAATAGTGTATCTTTTTATTTTTCATCCTCTGTTAAATTATTGCTATGTAGGAGATCATTAATTTCTGTATCTAGGTGCTGCATGACAGATTCACGTATGTTGGCCTCTCGCTGGGGTGTACGCTGCAAACGGTCTATATCTTGTTTAGGGACCAGGTACATTTTCTCAGCATATTCCATTAGCGGTTAGTCAGAAGGCCAGTCAGCAGCGGTATAGCAAAACCTAAAAGAGAGCCAATAAAGCCGCCGGACGGCTTCACCAGACATTTCTTTTTTACAATTGTAAATTTTTTATTGCTCAGCGTTTTATAATTTTACGCCACTTTTTAAGTATGCCAATTTGCCGCTTTGTTAAAGGTATTTTACCTTTTAGAGCATTGAGGTCTATCTCGCATATGGCTCTGACTAAATCATTAGACGCCAAACACAGAATACCTTTTCTTTGCTTTGGTGATGCCCTTATTAATGCTTTTAAGGTATGCCAATTGCGGCATAGTCAGTTAGATATGTTTACAAAGGGCCGCGACTACAAGTAATGACAATTTACAAATAATGATCTCTTTTTAGAACTGTTTTTTTTTTAAAAACATAGATGGTGGAGCGGGCAGGCAGGAAGATACTGGTTCTTAAACGGTACTCATCAGGGGTCGTGGCTCTTAAATCTACTAACAAAAAAACATCGGAGCTCCGGGTGGCATAAAAATATATTGTCTGGAGTGGGATTCGAAACCACGAAGACATACATCGGATCTTGAGTCTAACGCCGTAAACCACTCGGCCACCCTGCCACTTGTCTTCTGTCCCACTCTTTTGTCTATAGTACAACCTATATTGCCTCTAAATGGCTGCGGTTTATCTCTTATTGCAGTTGTCTGTGTGAATTAAAAAAAATAAAAACTGCTATGGCCTCTTTTCATAGTCTTTTGAACTTTTTTGACATGCGCACTGCTTTATTTTCAGAATAAACATGTTGCCGGGCATGCCCCTCATATGTATACGCCCCCTTCTGTCTCCGTCAACAGTATGCACCAATCACAAAAAAGAATAAAAAAATAAAAATTGGCGCAGGTGGCGAAGCTGGATACGGAAGAGACGGGACCGAATACGGAAGAGGCAGAACACGTGGGTGGGGTTTTGGCCAAAGGGGGTGGGGGTAAGGCCAAAAGGGGGTGGGGCACCTGTCAAAAAAAGTTTGACATAATTTATGGCTCCCTACTATTACCCATCCAGCCTCACACGGCGTTACCCACTACCATGTCGCCCCACACAGTGTCCACAGTACCTGATGGGATCCTCGGGCACCTGACCACCCCGGTGTCCACAAGAGTCCTACCCCCTCCCCTATATGTGGTCAGCACTGCCACTATGGTGTGTGTTACTTGGTTGGTGCACTTAGTGATGTAGGGTATAGCTCCAGCACCCGGGCGCGCCGACTGGATGAACGACGGGATGCGCTTCTCCAGCGATTAGTCCGCCTCCACATTGGTGATATCCAGCTGGAGAGTCCCACATACAGATAGTCTTTATACCTCGCAGGGTGATCTAAGCCCAGACCACTCTCCACAGGGCTGCGCAGTGTTGCAGCTGTGTCCCTGCTCTTAATCAGTTAATGGGGTAGTGCCACAGTCACAGGTCAGAAGGTATACCACAAATTTGGTATCACAATTAATGAATGATCTAATGTGAAAACTTCTGCCCGTAACTGTGGAAGCAAAACATGGGGACGCTTGCATATTAATACAAGTATTGCAATGACCACAAAGAAAAAAAAAAACATCTGGTCTATCAATACAACTTTTCACTTGGTCAGGTTTCAGCCCTTCTGAACATGAACTTAGGGCCCTCATTAACTATAGTTACATGAATCTAGTAGAAGTATTCCCTATGTTTTTTGACTATTTTCTTAATTAATTGTGCTTGTGCACTGAATGATGTAATAACAAGGGGGACTCATTCTTGTATGGACTCTCTTCTATCTAATCAAGGTGGAAGCTCTCTCGACACTCTTCACTTCCTCCATAGATTTATCTAAATCAATGGAATTGTAACCAGTGTTCACAAATTTTTGGTGCAGTTCATGGGATCGTTTCAAACAGTCCTCCTCATTGGAGCAATTCCTCTTAATTCGGAGGAACTGCCCCTTGGGGATTCCTCTTATTAACATCTTTGGGTGACAGCTGTCTGCTGCAAAAAAGTGTTGCATGCATTAATCTTGATATGAATGTCCGTTTGAATTTTTAAGTTTAGGGCAGCATAAAGAATCAAATCAAGATCATTTATATTTTGATAATTGTGATAATAAATTAATTTTATATTAAAATTCTTAGTGTTTAATAAATCAATAAATGAAATAAGTGAAGTGATATCTCCATCCCACACCAAAATCAGGTCATCTATAAAACAACGATAAATAATGATATTGTGCCTATAGGGATTTCCATCTCCAAACACGTGGAACTGCTCCCACCAACCCATGAATAGGTTGGTGAAAGATGTGGCAAAACTTGTGCCCATTGCTGTTCTGCGTGTTTGGAGATAGAAAACCTCATCAAAAAGAAAGTAATTGTGTGATAAAAAAAGTGAATGGAATCCAAAATAAATGTGCTCTGACAAAGTGATAAATCTTGTGGATCATTGTGAGATGGTGAAAATGGGGACAATAGGATATGGTTTGAAGAGTAAATAACACTCCTTTTCACTCAATAACCCCACCAACTTTCCTTCCTCAAGCAGGTTCTGGAGGTCCCTTGAAAAGTGACGGGTGGGGTCAGATCATAGCATAGCATAGGAGGAAGCATCAGTGAGTTGGCGCAGAGCCTCCCCGTAATAATCCGTCCTATGTTGCACCGCTATCGCCCCACCCTAATCTGCACTTTTAATAATTAGATCTTTATTGGCACGTACGAATACCAAGGTCAATTTCTCGGCAGGTGTAAGATTACAAATTGTATAACACTTCCGAAGAGGGAAGATGTCAAAGTTGTATTCACCTGCCAGTACAAGCAGATCTCTCTCCACAAGTTTCTCAAAAGTCGAGATACTGTATAATGACCCGTGACAAATGTAGGATAAAAAATTATCTACTTTTAAGACCAGAGCCCTTTCTACCACAAACCTCAGAAAGGTCAAACTCTTCTGATTGTTCATTAAGTAGCTTGTTCAAATCCTGTATTTTGCATGAATCAGAAAAATTGAATGTTTCATCAACACACTCAATAACATCCCCAGAATATTCCATAAGCTTAACATCTACACCCTCCAAATCACCTTTTAACTTTTGTATTGAACTAAAAAACATTTTGAGTGTGATCTTTCTTACAAATTTATGAAGATCAATCACTGTATCAAAAAGTTTAAAGTTCATTGTGAGACAAATTTTAAAACTTTATTAAGGAGAGAAAGTTCAGAATCAGATAATGTTATATCAGAGATGTTAATAACTCATGAGACACTGTTTTTGAATGCTTCTTTCTTTTTTACGGCTGTTATCCAAACCCCCGCCCCCTCCCCTTCTAGTCCTCTTTGTTTTTTTGACTGTAATTGAGAGTCAGTAGTGGACATCTCTCCATCTCTGGGGTTTTATCCCTAAAAAGCTCTTAAACCACGAATTTGATCAGTGTTGGGGCGTTCATCCTCAGAACCACTATGGCTTCGAAAGGACACAGAGTGGGAAAATAGATCCGTATCGGAATAGTCTGATTCCCCGCTGGCTGACTCTATAAGATTTTTCTTTTTTAAGATAGACTTATTAGCTAAAAAATTCTGAGAGGTTTTATTTCCTCCTTTGGCCAGGGTGGAGGATTTAAATCTCCTTGCCTATTGGGGCCTCTGCCAGGAATAAATGTTTTTTTTTTTTATAATCCTGGCGGCTCCTTTCATATTTTTCCTGCTTTTTTAGCATCATTTCTTTCTCCATCTTATTGATTTTTGCTGATAGTCAGTTCCAAATCTTTAAAACCTTCCATACTTGTGTACTTTTGAGTTTAATTTGATGTTGCTTGATATCTTTTTCCAAACTTACTTTTCCCTTGCTTTAAACTTAATTATTAGACCCATAAGATTAAAGGAGCAGTCATCCAAAACAGTTTTCTAGTCTTTTTCAAAATCAGGATCTAGGAATCCAAACGTGGGTGTCTTAGTGACTCTCAGTCCTCTCAGGATACGTTTAGCTTTAATATAATTTGCAAGCGTAACAATGTCCTACCATAATCTAACATCTTGCGAGAAGTGTTTTTCCAGCCTGGAAAAGTGGGTTTGCAAGTCAGTAATGTCTTCACATTGTTCCTCAATGAGGTTATCAAATGCTTGTTCCACTCTCCTACTTCTTTGAGAGTTGTCAGAACAACTGAAAACATAACTGGAACTGCTATGTGCCAAAGTTGCTTGTGTGGAGTTGAGTGTATCCATGATCCAACAAACTGTTATATTTGAAACACAACAATTGTGTATAATAAAAGTTGTATATAAGTCACCTTCTTCTAATATATATTTTCATATATCTTCAAAATGAATTCGTAAGAAGACTTGTGCTGCCCAGAGAAATGGTAAACAGTAGAAGTCCAATAGGAAACTCTGGGGCTCAAAGTGTTCAAAGTGTTCAAACAAAAAGAGACTGTTGAGGTCTCCTTAAACCTTGAATATGATGTAATAAATATAAGGATATGATCAGGCCCATAAGTATTTGTATGGAGTATAAATGCGGGGATATCCAATAACGGGAAATATAATAAGATAACACTTACCTGGCCTCACTCTAATAAGAGCATGCAGCATCCAGGAAATTGATTAACAGGCACCCAGTTGTCTTATGTATCCTTATGACACTTGGCATATCCCCCCTGAACATCCATAAACCTCGTCTCTCACCGGATAAGGTAATGACTGCTGCAGCACAGAGTCAGATGTTTCTTGATTCCTCCTTATATTCAGGGCCTGATCGTTGTCCTCCTTTGTGCCGTCCGCGATGATAGATAGATCAGGAACTGGAAAAACTGTGTTTCACCATCAAATTGAAAACGGAGGATTACTTAGAGTGTAAAAAAGCTTTATTGGATCTTTGACAAATAGACCGACATGTTTCGTGCGTGATGTGCTTTCTCAAGATCCCTTCTGAGCTAGCCTCTATCGGGTCTTTTAAATACCCCACTTTCCCGGCAAAAAAGGTGTCATCCGTGTCATCATGCAACAGCTGGTGCGCTGCTAATTAACAGCCATCACTTAAAGGGAATGATGCCAGCCAATCAGAATGGCTGTGCTTCATTTGTCTTTAAGATGACGTCACTAAATCCAAGATGGCCGGCGTCACATGGTATTTCAGCCAATCAGATCGTGGGAACCAATCCCCCAATCTGATTGGTTATTGTACACCATGTGACTCCCTTTTGATGACGTCACGTACTTGACCTATAATTACTCCGTCACATGGTGTACAAGAACCAATCAAATTGGGGGATTTAGTTCCCACGATCTGATTGGCTGAAATACCATGGGACGCCGGCCATGTTGGATTTAGTGACGTCATTTTAAAGGCAAATAGACTGCTGTCCAGTCCCATACACTGAAGCACAAGACAAAGATACCTTTCCAGGTCTGTGCTTTCTGCTTTTATGTAAGTAGTTAGCTTCTATTTTTTTGTGAACTCCAAAACCAGGGATACTGCGCAATGGTTTTTCCTGGCTCATTTTCTTTCAGATACTGATTCACTTCCAAGAGAGTCCAAGATTAACATCAGTGTGACATACGGACATTATTCAGAGGTTTTGGACTCTTTATCCAGGTTCATTGATCTGGTAGTGCGCCAAGGACTGTCCTCGTATTTGTCATAAAAATTATATTGATTTGATTCTTTATGTGTCCCTATACTTAAAAATTCAAATGGACATTCACATCAAGATTAATGCATGCAACACTTTTTTGCGAGTGGGTAGCTGCCACCCAAAGATATTATTAAGAGGAATCCCTAAGGGGCAGTTCCTCCAAATTAAGAGGAATTGCTCCAATGAGGAGGATTGTTTGAAAGGATCCCATGAACTGCACCAACAATTTGTGAACAGGGGTTACAATTCCACTGATTTTGATAAATCTATGGAGGAAGTGAAGAGTGTCAAGAGCTTCCACCTTGATTAGAATGAAGAGAGTCAATACAAGAAATAAGTCCTCCTTATTTATTACACAGTTCAGTGCACAAGCACAATTAATTAAGAAAATAGTCAAAAAACATTGGTGGATACTTCAACTAGATTAATCTGTAATAACTATAGTTGATGAGGGCCCTAAGTTCATGTTCAGAAGGGCTGAAACCCGACCAAGTGAAAAGTTGTATTGATAAACCAGATGTTTTTTTTTTCTTTGTGGTCATTGCAATATTTGTATTAATATGCAAGCCTCCCCATGTTTTGCTTCCACAGTCACGGGCATAAGTTTTCACATTAGATCATTCATTAATTGCGATACCAAATTTGTGGTATACCTTCTGAACTTTGACTGTGGGAAGCAATGCGTTGAGAGGACGATAAGACATTTGAAACAAAGGATACAGGAACACGTTAGGCTTATCAAGAAGGGTGATTTAAATCACCCGGTATCTAAGCATGTGCCACAATGTCCCCAGGTTAACCTTAAGAAATTGATGTGCAGGGGCATTAAATGGTCCCACCATTAAGTAACGGTGCAAACAGGCTTAACAGACTTGACCGCAGGGAAATGTACTAGATCTTAACTTTGCTAACCAGAATGCCCAGTAGATTCAACTCAGACTGGGATCTCAGTAATTTTTTATGATTTGAAGTTTCATTATTTGAATATTATTTGAATTTTATACACATTCTTTATATTATATATACATTTCTTATTTTTTCCTCTCCCTCTTTTTCCCCCCTCTCCGCCCCTTCCCCCCCTCATTTCTTTTGTTAATTAATTTTTTTTCATATTACTTCATTCATTTTTTTTCTCGTCTATATTTTTCATAATATATTATACACTTACTAGAGTGAATTTATGACTAATACATCTCTCTATTCTGATTCTGTAATGCTTTATTCATTTTTGTCATCCTTAAATACAACATGTGTGTTGAAAGGCAATCATTCTAAAGAAGCTCTGCCCATTTTTTTGATATCTTCTTTGTATTATTCTCTGGGACATTGTGTTGCTACTTTCTACCCCATTTATTTTAACATCAAGATAGCAGAAGCTGTATGGGAGATTGTGGTAACCCTTGTTCTTTTATTAAAATGTTTGTTGCTAATAAAGTTGTTTTAATATGTTTTCTATCATTCTGAATACCCAGCGTGATGGCACAGCAGCGCACCAGCTGTTGTGTGATGACACAAATACTGGCTTTTTTTGCCGGGAAAGTGAGGCATTTAAAAGTACCGACGGAGGCTAACTCAGAAGGGACATTGAGAAAGTGCATCATGCGCGAAACATGTTGGTCTATTTGTCAAAGATCCAATAAAGCTTTTTATACTCTAAGTCATCCTCCATTTCAATTTGGTGGTGTGACGCAGTTTTTCCAGTTCCTCAACTTCTAACATATATGTTCATGTTTGTAAGGATCCGTGAGTCTCACTACCCTCTGCGCGCTTCCTGCTTACCTCTGCCCACTATCGGGTGCTCCACGTCCCCCGCCTCATGCTCCACGTCACGTGGGCCATCTACCAGCCGCCGGTCTATGGGCGCGTGTGTGTCACGCTCGTGAATTAATGCAGACTCTTCTGTGTATTTGGATAACCTTGCTTTGGTCCTAGAATGAACCAGGTGTCTAATACAATTTAAGGAGGGATCAGTTGACAAATCAGTGAGAGGGTGAAAGTTGGATGTGACTGCAGCTGCCTTGCAAAGTTCCAGTCTCTCCAGGATCTGCTGCTCCTGCCTCCTTAAAGAGCTGTTACATGGAAATCCATATGGACACAACCTCCCACAATCATTACCATACGCCTTTACATTTTGGGAGATAATCCTAAGGGTCATTGTAAAGCAGGTGGGCAGGTATGGGATCTGTTAATAAGGAGTGTATATGTGGTCCAGCTTTAAACTTGACATTGGTCTGCTCTGTGAGCATGCACAGAGAGAGGGAGGGGAGGAAGGTTAGTGGGGGAGAGGGGGGGAAATGAGAAGACATGGGGAAATATACCCATGGGACTCCTGTGCCCTTGTATAAGGAGTACGGGATAAGGGGGTAAGGGGGTGTGACGGGGGGAGGAAGGGGTTAAACTGATTTGCTATGCATTACCATGTTTGCCCTGTCCCAGATGTTTTTGTCCCCCATTTGCAAGCCATTCCCTTCTTACTATGTCAAAAGTCAAAATGCATTGCTTGCCATACTCTCTAACCGACACATGATGGGGTAGGAGAGCCCAACACTAGCCCTGATTGGTAAAGTGAGCAAAAGCTGCAGATTATAAAATGTAAGGCAGGAGGTATTTTTGTAAGTCCGAGGAGGAATTCCTCGGACATACAGCTGTGAGGTGGGTGAATGAGCTGGGGCTATTTTTATGACTGAGCCTCAAAGGAGTCTCGCTGATTTAGCGTCCCCCTGTCTAAAAGAGTGCCAGTCATGAAAAGACCCAGAGACCCACAGTTTATACAAAACTGGCATACAGATGCATGACAGATGCCAGGCTAGTGACATCTATGGGTCAAATATCAGACTCAGTGGTGCCAAGATATGGGTGTATCCCAGGTATGCTAAGTGGCATGGGTGTCAACCTGACCCATGCGCTTTGCATATCGGACAGCCTTTTTGACCGGTCTTATGAACTGTGGGCAACCTGGTTATTGGTGGGTTTGATTGTTCCCATGAGGGTGATTGGATCCACATGTTAAAGATAGCTTTGGCCAGTCTATAACTGTGGCTCCCAAGGTGTCCCCAGTGTGATTCCTGAATTTTGATCCATGATGTAAAGATGCAAGACTTTGTTCCAGCACAGCGGCAACTGGTCCAGGAGTGAAGGGGTTAATAACAACGTAACCAAGGATTTGCCCCAAACTTCGGAATTCGTTAGCCCTGTTGACTTTGGAATGAATTCTAAAGAAGTTCCACAAAATACTTTGAGGTGGCTGAGATATCAGATCGGCAACTTGTTATCTGGCCACAGAACCTTTAAACCAAGGCTGCTTTTCTTGCACCTGCAAGCAAAGGACAATTTATTTAGTTCCAAGGACAATCTATTTTACTCCCTTATCCCAGTAAGTGTTGTTTTAAGTGTATTCTGCAGATGTCGTGTGTTTGTCTTTTAAGGAAATAAATCACAATTTATTTTGCAACTTGTTCTGTTCAATCAAGTACCCAGAAATATAAATGTGTTGATAAAGTTGGCGTCCATCATGACAGGGGGTAAGGGCATGAATGCATGTTATGGCACAAAAGAAATGACCCTGACAGCATAGACCCATTTCTCATTTCTGGGCAATTGTGAAATACATTTTAGGACTAGCTTTAGTCTAGATGATTAGGGTTTAGTATAAGCAATAACAACAACACACCATAATTCAATACTAATGTGTCAACAGCCCAGACTCTGAATCCAAAATAGCATAACTATGGTTCCTGGGAAACAGGTGGACCCAGCAGGGCCTCCATTCCATCACTGGAGCCGAGGGAGGCACCTGATTGTGCTCAATGGGTAACTATAAACTTCACATATTGTAGCATACAATAATTGTAATGGACGCTCACCACAAACTGGACAGGACCGCAAGGCCAAGGTGGGGACTAGAAAACACCGTCCTAGAGATGCGAGGTTGTGTCCAGTGTGCAGGTTTGTAGTAGTGGATAGCCTGGTCTGGGTAGGAGAATGTAGGATCATAGGAGACAAGCCGAGGTCGAGGGTTGGAGAGATACAGATTGTAGGGGTCACTTTAGCTGGGTCAAGGTTAGGAGACAGCAGAATGGCCGTGGGTAAGCCGGGTCGAGGGTCGGAGACAGCAGCATAGTTCAATGTAAACAAGGCAAGGTGAGGCAAGACAAAGTGCTTGTTACCAGCAAACGTATCAAGGATTATGCTCAGTCAACTTCCTTGTGGAAGAGGCTGAGCCTAAATATCAGGACTGTCCAATCAGGCGCAGGGCTGCACAGCAGGCAGGAATAAGGCAGGAGCCAATCAGGTGACCGGAGCTTGACGGGGCCGTAGCTTGCGTCTGATCCTCACAATAATAAACTAATAGTTCGGAACTTCGTGGCCTTGAATTGTTTGATTCCCAGGCCTTAAGTGCAGATGGGTGGTTTCTCAGGAAAAAACAAAATGACCTTATGGTTAACAGGTCCAGCAAAGCCGAAATGACCTCTGAATGAGGTAGAGGGAGGAGGGTGAGCCGTCCCTGTAGTTCGATCATATCGGTAAACAAATATGTTCCATATCAAAGGTGTGGGCCACATCTGCAATCCCCGTTGTCAGTTGCGGGTCTGGCGTCTTCTGTGCTTCTGGATTTCCTCCGAGTCACGGGCACTCATCAGAGCCATCCGGTAGCCCCAGAGGCGGCCCAGCAGAGTTCTTCCTCCCCCCAACCACATCCGAGATGCACTATGATGAAAGGCAAACCTTATATCTTCATAGTGTATATATGATTTAGGTTTATGTCAGCTTGATCAGCCTGGGCGTGAAAAGACCCCAGGAGGGGACAAGACAGTAAGTGGGGGTGGAATATCAAATACTACGTACAATTAATCAGGACTATGTGGACCCTTCATGGTCAAGTGTCTGATTGAACTACTTTGGTGCCTCCCCCAGAAAACTCGCCATGTTGTCCGTTGATTTCCATGTGCCAGAGGTGAGTTTAAACTAACTGAGTGAGGTGGGCAACATCCATCAGAGCAGCAATAACTGATCACCATCCCTCCTCAAAACAAGCTTGGGGTGCTTGGATCTTGGCCCTGGACAGCCCTGGCAGGAATAATCCATGATGCAGTGCCTAGAATGGCTGGTTATCTCTTGGGACTGATGTCTGAGGACTGCTGTCTCTCATTGGCTTTTGTGTGGTTCAAACTGGGTGCAAATCCGGGGGACTCATGTCGAATACAGTATGTTTCCTTCCCAAATCACCATAACCTGAATAGGAAGGCCCAGCGATATTTAATGTTGCTGGCTCACAGTTTAGTTGTCATCACTCTTAGATTTTGCATGTGCTTTAAGGTTGATGGTGAGAGATCCACGAAAATCTTAAGGGGGACATTCTCAAAGGTCAGATCTTCTGTGCCTCTGGTTTCAGCGCTGAATGCTTTTGGTTTTGTAATAATGGAATCTAGTCACTACGTCCGGCTAGGGCCTCGATCTCTGAGATCTGCGGCGTCTATCAAGTTACTAGGATTCCTCAGATGGGTCTAGCAGTGCTGCAGTTAGCTAACATCCCACGAATCCCTCCACATCAGTTATGGTCTTATGGATGCCTCGTATACTGACATTGTTCCTGCAGTCCCTGTTCTCTGCCTCTTCCTGCCATTCAAGAATGTCCGAAATCTGAGCTTTCACCTCTTTTAGGCCTGCTCCTGTATGATTTTGGTGTATTATTGTGTTATCCATTTTTTTTAAGGATGTTGTCTGTTCACCCTGTGTTGAAATACAGTATATCTCCTCATCTTAGACATTGCGTTCTCTACCAGGAGTTTGAGATTTCCATAGACATCACTTATATCTTTTTTAGTAGAAGGCTGTGTGTCTGGTTCTGCTTCTTAATCCATGTCGAATTGGGCTCGAGATTGACGGTTGGACGGTAGAGAATGGTCATAGGCTGCATGTTTTGCAACGGACTCAACCAGTTTGCTTTGCTGGTTTTTTTCTTCTTCCTTTTGTCGACCTTGGGAAGCATGTTGCAGGGGGCTACTAACTGCTTGTTTGGGGGTAGTTTGGAGATAGATTTGATGCTAAACGCTTCTATTAATACCCGAGATCATGGATCAGGCTGTTATCTTGATTCGCACCGTGCATGCGCCTGGCATAACTATTTCAAAAATGCAAATTTGCACAAATATCATTGCATATACTGTGGTGGCAGAAATATCAGCAAAAGCCATTCATTTAACTTTTGCTGCTATTAAAGATAATATTTGTTATGACTAACCTAATTATTATTGTTGCTGAAAGATATTGATTCAATTAAACATTGACAAGGTAAGTAAAAAAAATTCAGTTACATACTGGAGTATACCAAAAGGTTGGTACGAATTAGCAGTTGTAGACTAGTGCCCTGTTTTTTGCTGCAAATTGTTAGCAATTTTGGTATCAATTGCAATGTGTTGCTGTAGCAGTAAAGTAGATTTTGCTCCATCTTGCATTTGCAATTTTAGGATGATGACATTTTCTGTTTGCATTTGTAGTTCATTTTAGATTTTAGATTTTGTATCTAACTTTTCCAGCTGCAGTATGAACTATTATCCAATTAGACAATTCTGAGATTAATGATTTTCAGCTTCCTCATCAATGCTCTTCTGAAATGCTGTGCTGCATGAAACCTATACTTAAATAAAGATTTCTACTTTTTTTAATCCAACATTCTGAAACAGATCCATTTATTTCTGTTGCATTCATGTAATTTTTGAGACCGGGATTATCTGCTTGCTCTGCTGGAAGAACGGAGTCAGGTGAACTCCTTTTCTTTTAAACAAAATATTTTCAGTATATATCAATGACATAAATAATTATTATACATAATGAATACATATACTACCTTTATATATTTAATTTTTTTGTAACATGATTTAAACCTATTCAGGTTTATTAATATGAAAGGGCTAATTTTATATTGTGATCTTACCAGTTTTCTTCTTCTTCTCTCTTTCTTCTTCTTCTTTCTTCTTCCCGTGTCTATGACCTTATCTATACCATGGATGACATTTTAGTGCATGACAGTTTTCATATTCTCTATTTCTCCTGTGGATCATTGTAATGGGAGGGACCTTCACCTTTGGCTCTGCTGTGTGGTGTCTCTTTGAGCATTTTAATAGTTTATATCAACTGATTGATCTACTTGGTTAAAACTTAGCAGAACATATTTTCTGAGTAATATATTGTACTTAAACTGCATGCTTGAACTGCAGTATTGGATACGAAGAAAACATTTCTATTAGTACTGCAATTCAGAAACAGGTAATAGTTCTCTTGGGAATCTTAATATAATTTTCGGGCTCTTAAATTCTGTTCAAGGCTTTTGAAATGTAGTTACCTTTTTACTCAAAATCGTCTATTATGTATTGAGGATCAATCAAATAAATAGTTCTCATTGTGTTATACACTTAAATATCACAGAATAAATGCAGTATTTTTACATGCTGTTAACCTCAAATAATATGTAAGTTCCTATGAAAAAATATTAGCACTGGCTTAAAATGTATTATTGTTATTAAAATCTATTTTTTCTTTCACTCTGCAGTCACACTACTGTAAGTCACATACACAGTAAATGAATTTAAATATTATGTAAAAACTTAGCCATGCAGTTACCACAGTTTAATAATTTAACAAACGTACAATATTGGGCACTCAGTATAAAAAATAAGGGAACAAAGATGCGCGCAGAAGTGTTTAAAACAGGAGGCCATTTTAAGGGCAAATCAAAATAGGCTTTTATTAGCCGGAACCTTCAAAACATATACAGCTTGGGATCAGCAAAACAGGGATAAAGGAAAGCAAACAGACCTAACTCGTACATGGAGTGCTAAATAATAACAGCATACCCCCTGTTTAGGAGCTTGGGGGCTAACCCCCTTACCAACAGAAAATTATAAAATAGGGCGGAGGTCACTTACCTTCTGATGGGGAAAGAGGTCTGAAAATCCTACTTCAGAGCAGCCTTCTCTCTATAGCGTCAAAAATTGTTCAAAGAAGTAAACTGGAGCACAGCTGAAGAAAGTGTAACAGAGGACAGTGGACATTTAAAAAATGTATTGGTTTAAAAAACATGTGAATAAAGTCCTGACTGATCGATCTGTCAGGACTTTGTTCACATGTTTTTTTTAAACCAATACATTTTTGAAACATTCCACTGTCCTATGTTACACTTTCTTCAGCTGTGCTCCAGTTTTCTTCTTTTAATTATTTTTGATGCTGATTAATCCGCCTGGATGCATGCTGCGCTGGATACATTCTGATGAGTCTCCAGTGAGTACACTACAACGCTTACCTTCTCGTCCTCTTGGGTTAAACGGTGGGCTTAACAGGGAGCTGTGTCGGGCTGGAGCCGTCGGATTCCCCTTCGGTGATCAGGCTCAATATTTACATTCCGACACTTACCTTTGGGTCCTCCTGCGTGAAGCAGTGGACTCTACGGGAAGCTGTGCTGTGCTGCAGATGTCAGATTCCCTTTTGGTGACCGTGAGTAATGGTAGCAACACTATTGTACTTTTAATGTTTAGCCAGTTACTACAAAGACCATGCTGACCTTCCACTATTAGTGGCTTTAATTGACAGTGTTTGGTATAAACAAATACAACTATTACGTCTACTTCTTATGACTGTTACTGAATTGGGACACTCATGGACAAACAGGAGGTGGGGAAGACATTAAAGACTTGTTCATTATAATGTACAGCTTTTTTCCAGTTTGAAATTTGTGCTGTTTTGTTGAGCACCGGACTTGGGGGCCGGTAACAGTCCTACTACTTTTACAGTGATCTCTAAAGCGGTCCAGTGTGCCTGTCTGGACCCTTAGGAAGGAACCTTAGACTGCTTTCAAGCAAACTTTTAAAGTCTGTTAATGAGCCAGGTGAAAGCTCCCGCTGGACTAAACAGCTAGAGACAGGCTTTTCTTATATATACTTCAGACAGGGGAAAGACCCTGTCACATACCTCCCCTAGTTAGCCAAAGCAGAAGCCCCATCCCTCCACTCTCTCTTGAGCCACAGGCCTAGATCGAGGGAGCATCGTTGGAGGGAGAGAGACCACCTATTTAGCCTGGCGTTTTCCAAAGAGCTAAGGGGGTCATGTACTAAGCTCCGATAAGTCGTTTTAGAACGCAAAGTGCTCTTCAGACGTGATGTTGCGCTGAACGCGATGCACAGAGACACGCAAATAGGCACTTTGCGTTCTAAAACTGACTTTTTTGTGGAAAATTTTCTAAGTCCAACTTTGCACGTTCGTTAACCTGTTTGCGTTCAATTCTGTCCTTATGCGGGATGCACTAAGCTACGCAACTTTAGCGTACGCGAAAGTTGCGTTCAATAAAACACGTCAGCTCAAGGTAGCCGCAAAAAAAGCTGGACTTAGAAAAATTTCTTTGTTTACATTTTTGCATGCGCAAAACCTATACAACATGCCGGCGGGTGTCCCCGGCTTACCCCGCGGGGGTCCCCAAGGGAGGCCGGGGGTCGCGGGTGTCCCCGGCTGACCCCGCGGGGATCTGGGGGTCCCCGGCTCACCAAGCGGGGTTCCCCACGGGAGTCCCGGGGTCCCCCCGGGAGTCCCGGGGTCCCCCCGGCCGTCCCGGGGTCCCCGCGGGAGTCCCAGGGTACCCGCGGGCCTGCGGTACCAATGTTGCGCCTCCAAAAATAATAAACAATATTTATAACTAAATACACCCCCCTAACACATACAATACAGTAATGGGCAAAATTACTATTATCCACATATGGATACTAATGCATTTGCCCATTTTAAATACATATAAATGACATTAAATACAGTAAGTACATATTACACTTACCTTTTAAAGGCACCCACGATGAAGGCCGTCTTCATCCTCATCTTCATCCTGCCCATGTCCCTCCGGTGCTGCAAAACATACACAAGAATAAAAATAGCCCCTAACCCCTTAATCACCTTAGTGGTCATTAACCGCTACAGTCATTAAGGGGTTAACCCACCCTCACCCACCACTCAGGAGGCCTAAATACCCTCCCCCACTACCCATACCGTGAGGCCTAACCTTTTTCACCCACTAACACAGGCGGGAGACCTACCCACATACCCTTGGGGACAATACCCCCTTCCCCCACCCCCAGTACCCACAAGAAAAACAATACACAGCCCCACAATAACATCATTATATTTATTCCATACATAACCCACCCCCTGTGCCCACCCATAAATACATGATTTATTATTTTACATACAGGGTTAATACCCCGGTGGGCCTGAGGGGTCACCTCACAGACCTACAGTAGCCCAGCACCATGTTTAAAACAGGGTCTGGAAGCCTATGGGTGGTCCCCACCAGGCATGGTCCACCAGGTGGTCTCCGTGGGTCACCGTGGGCCACAATGGGGTCCCCACGGGTAGGCCTGCGGCTGTCGGGGTGGCCCCGGGTCAGACCCACAGGTGTCTGAGGGGCCTCGGGTGGTTCCCACGGGGGACCCTCGGTTGGTCCCTATGGGTCTGCTGTGCCCCCACAGATGTGTGGCCACCAGTTCTTCCCCGCAGGTGTCCCCTGTGGACCCGGCAGCCGTTTACCCGTGAGAAGCCCGAAGAGACTGCAGGTGGTCTCCATAGGACCCCCGCAGACCAAATGGAACCAACCCTGTATGTAAAAAAAAAACCTGTCCTATATATTAAATACATCAATCCACCCCGCCCCAACATACAGTACAATAATGTGCAAAATAACTATTATCCAGATAGGGATAATAGATTATTTGCCCATTATTAAACACATTAACTAGCATAATAAAATAAATAAAATTCTACTGACCTCATCAATAAGAAGCCCCCTTGACAGCAAAATCCGTGTCCTCCGTTGCCAACAAAATACATAGCCAATACATTGCAATTACATTCTGATATCAATGAACCCCTTAATCACCTTATCGGATAATAACCGCAAAGGTAATTAAGGGGTTAAGCCACCCTGGACCGATACCCACCCTTCACCCATTCATTTGTACAGTGGCTTCATCATGCAACTATATATATATGCAGAATAAATGAGTTCTTCAGTATTCGGTGATACCTTTTTTATTGTACTAACAATTTATGTCATAGGACAAGCTTTCGAGAGTTATCCTCTCTTCTTCAGGTCAGCAATACTGATATACAAATGAATCTATGGCTAAAACAGTGTGGAGAGAGGGAAAAAAAAACAACAGATATTTACTGTAGATAAGGTAGGGTGTTAAGTGTTTGAAGGGGGGGACAGTGTCAAAGAAAGGTGGGGAGGGGGAGGGATACTGGGGGGGGAGAAAGTGTGGATAAGAATAGAGGCAAGCAGGATGATTACAAGCAATTTAGATAGGGTGTGAGAAAACCCATGTCCGCATTAAGTCCTTTGGTTTTGGTGTCAAAGAGTCTTATCATTCTGAGTTCAAATGTTTTCCGTTCTTGGGTGCTTTTAAACATTCCATTGAGGATTTTGATTTTTAGATCATTTATGGAATTATCTGGTTGTGAGAAGTGATGTCCCACAGGTGAGCAGTATCTTCCTTCTTCGTGATGGAGTATAGAGTGTCTGTGCATATTCATTCTTCCTTGTAGTTTTTGGCTGGTTTCCCCAATGTAGCAACCTTGGTCACATTTGTTGCACTGAATCATATACACTAAATTCCTGGATGTGCAGCTGTATGATCCTTTAACATTGAATGTTCTATGGTTGTGACTGGCTGTAGGATCCTGGCAAATATGTTTGCAGAGTTTGCAGCGTTTGTTGCTGCACGGTGTTGTGCCATTAATTTCTGTTTGAGGTTTGGTGGTAGCCGGAATGCAAGAATGGGAGGTTTGGGAAAGATTTCTTTTAATGTCGCATCCTCTGTCAGCATGGGTTGCAGATCTTTTATTATTTTTCGTATACCCTCTAGGGTAGGGTTGAATGTGGTCACTAATGGTATGCGTGTGGTAGGTTCTTTCTGTCTGTATTGTAGCAGGTGTTCTCGTGGGGCTTTTATTGCAGATGTAATAGTTTTGGCAATGGTCTTTGGTTTGTATCCCTTCTGTCTGAACGATTCAGTCAGGGTTGTGAGATGCCTGTTTCTGTCTTCAGTGTCAGAGCATATGCGGTGATATCTTATAGCCTGGCTGTGTATGATACCTTGTTTTGTATGAGTGGGATGGAAGCTGGAGTTGTGGAGGTAATTGCATCTGTCAGTAGGTTTCTTGTATACAGATGTGTGTAGATTGCCATCTTTCAGTGTTACTGTAGTATCTAGAAAGTTTACTAGGTTTGCTGAATAATCCATTTTGAGTTTAATTCTCACAACCAGATCATTCCATAAATGATCTAAAAATCTAAATCCTCAATGGAATGTTTAAAAGCACCCAAGAACGGAAAACATTTGTAACTCAGAATGATAAGACTCTTTGACACTAAAACCAAAGGACTTAGGGCCTCATGCAGAGAGCAGCGCTAACAGGGAAAGCGGCATGTATTGGCGAAATCTGCCTTTAGAAAGGCAGATAATGGGGAGTTTTAAAAAAAGCGCCATTTTTTTTTCTCAGAATCTCGCCGCGCGGCTGGAGAGAACAGAAATCTCTCCAGTCTTGAAAACGGCCGTATGCAGAGAGCAGCGAACGCCATCTAGTGGCTGTTCGCGGCCAAAAAATGGCGCGATTTTCAACATTTTTCCTCTCCACCAAGCAGCTGGCGCTCCGCGGCCGGTGGAGGAGAAAAAAAATAAATCGATTTCTTTCCCACTAGTTTCAACAGCGCTCATAGCGCTGTTTGAAACTCTCCATATGCAGAAAGGATTGTAAATGCAGTTTTATGCCCTTTCTGCATATGGAGAAAAAAACTCCAATAAAGCTAAAAAAAATTCCCCTCTCCAATTCTAAATAGCGCTGCTCTCTGCATGAGGCCCTTAATGCGGACATGGGTTTTCTCACACCCTATCAAAATTGCTTGTAATCATTCTGCTTGCCTCTATTCTTATCCACACTTTCTCCCCCCCCCCAGTATCTCTCCCCCTCCCCACCTTTCTTTGACACTGTCCCCTGGCTTCAAACACTTAACACCCTACCTTATCTACAGTAAATATCTGTTGTTTTTTTTTTTCCTCTCTTCACACTGTTTTAGCCATAGATTCATTTGTATATCAGTATTGCTGACCTGAAGAAGAGAGGATAACTCTTGAAAGCTTGTCCTATGACATAAATTGTTAGTCCAATAAAAAAGGCATCACCGAATACTGAAGAACTCATTTATTCTGCACTATATATATATATATATATATATATATATATATATATATTTATATATATATATATATATATATATATATATATAGAGGTATCAGTACCGTGTTAGCCGAGCTTCAATAATCAAAAAATAAATAGATGATACCGTTCTGTGGCTAACGAAATGCTTTTATTTGTGCGAGCTTTCGAAATACACTGATCTCTTCTTCCAGCGATGTTACAATGAATGAAGCAAGGATAACTTAAAAAAAGTGTCTCTTGGAATGTTATCTGTGCTTGTCCTTCCCCGTGTGGATGTGTTTTATGGCTAGAGGTGTCAAAGGGTAACTGAAAGCAAGTGAAGAAAGAGTGTGTATGTGTATCAGTGTGAATAAAAATGAATGGAGAGCCCACAGTATAAACAGTGCTCTACACAAGGTGTGTGTGGAGTGAGAGGGATATAAATGGTGTGGGTGGGTGTGGAAATGTGAGAGTTTTTAGCACAACTAAAAGTGTGTGTGGATACTATGTGGTCCCTATTGGTGTATAGGGATGGAAAAATAAGGAGTATTAGTATGTGTGAGAGACAGCTGTGTGTGCATATATATATATATATGTGTATATATATATGCACACACAGCTGTCTCTCACACATACTGCTGCGGCACAGTTTATTCGAGCATTTGCCCGTTCTGTGCCGCAGCAGTAGCCTGGCGCGCGCCCGAGTGTGACGGGCGCACGCCGAAGCAGCGGAAGAGCGCCCTCCGATCGGGGCGCTCTCCCTACCGCTGCCGGGTCCGCCGGGTCCCCCGGAACCCCCTGCCGCTGTCCCGCGATCGCGGGACACCAGGGCTCCCTCGGGGAGCCCCTGGACACGCGTGCAGGGGGCGCACGCTCCCGATGACGCGTGACCGCGCGTCTATGACGCGCGGCACGCCGAGGGGCGGCCACTAGCAAGCCGGGAGATTTCCCGGCTTGCGGTACCGACCACACTTCAATAAAGTGTGTCGGTAGTGTACTAATACTCCTTATTTTTCCATCCCTTTACACCAATAGGGACCACATAGTATCCACACACACTTTTAGTTGTGCTAAAAACTCTCACATTTCCACACCCACCCACACAATTTATATCCCTCTCACTCCACACACACCTTGTGTAGAGCACTGTTTATACTGTGGGCTCTCCATTCATTTTTATTCACACTGATACACATACACACTCTTTCTTCACTTGCTTTCAGTTACCCTTTGACACCTCTAGCCATAAAACACATCCACACCGGGGGAAGGACAAGCACAGATAACATTCCAAGAGACACTGTTTTTAAGTTATCCTTGCTTCATTCATTGTAACATCGCCGGAAGAAGAGATCAGTGTATCTCAAAAGCTCGCACAAATAAAAGCATTTCGTTAGCCACAGAACGGTATCATCTATTTATTTTTTGATTTTTTATATATATATATATATATATATATATATATATATATATATATATATATATATCCCACTGTACAAATGAATGGGGGCAGGGTGGGTGACCGGATGCCCATCATTGCCAGGGGGTAAGTAGAACACAATTTATTTATGCTGATTTATGTGTTTAATAATGGGCAAATAATCTATTATCCATATGTGGATAAGAGTTATTTTGCCCATTACTGTATTATATGTGTTAGGGGGTGGGGGATGTGTGTTGTATATTGCTATGTTATGCTATTGTGCCTCAACCCCTTCTTGCCTTAGTGGTTACCTGCTAAGGTAATGAATCTGCATTAATGTAATTTTATTAATAGTGTGCGGGAGCAGGGGGTCCCCTGAGCAGAACCGCATTGATTTCTGACTCAGAGACCCCCTGCTTCCCGAATTAAAAGCCCCGGTTTGGGGCATCGGTGCCAGTGTTGCCGCCATGTTTATAGCGTCCACGTCGCGTATGGGACGCTATAAAGATGGCGGCGACACTGGCAGCGATGCCCCATACCTTGCCCTGTAACTCGGGAAGCAGGGTGCCTCTGAGGCAGAAATCAATGCGGTTCAGCTCAGGGGACCCCCTGCTCCGACACACCATTATTAAAATGTACATTAATGCAGCATCATTACCATTGCAGATAGCCGCTACGGTAAGGAATTATTGTTTATTGATATGTGTATTTTGACAGAAGTGTAGATGTGTAGGGGGTCTCCGGAGCTGAACCGCATTGGTTTCAGCCTCGGGGACCCCCTACTTCAGGAGATACAGGCCCCGTTATGGGGTGCCAGTATCCCCTGCAGTATGTAAATATCCTGGTCACGTGATGCGGGAGCTTGAAAGTGCAGGAGATACCGGCACCCCATAACGGGGCCTGTATCTCCTGAAGTAGGGGGTCCCCGAGGCTGAAACCAATGCGGTTCAGGTCCAGAGACCCCCTGCTCATGTACACTATTATTAAAATGTATTTATTTAGTGTCCGATCTCCTGTAACAGCCTTGCATGGAGATGCCAAACCCCCATGCAACTGTTACAAGCGGCTTTTTTTGTATCAGCTAGCGTACGTAAAGTTTAAGAACGCTAGCAGGGGAAAAAATCAACCCGTACGCTGTGACTGTTTTGAGCCCGTACGTTAGAAAATGGGATCAAGGCCTTAGTGAATCGCGTCTCCGGCTTCACTTTTTAACGGACGTGCTTTTTGTTTTCATCCGGACGCAAAAGCCTTGAGCTTAGTGCATAGCCCCCTATGTCTTCTATTAAGGCGATCCTGACTACTACTGTACCAGCAATCTTGCTTTTTGCCTTTGGGCCAGTTAGCTGAGATGAGGCAGAGAGGCTTGCTACCTATCCGTAATTTCTTAACTAAGATATGTGGCTGCACTTGAATAGGACACCAATGACAAAGTCCTTGTAGCTGTGTGCATAACTAGTGTCTCCTCCAGTATGCTCTTTAATTCATCATGCTATAGGCTATCACACTAAGCGCTGGCGTGCATGCGAGGCAATGATAAATACTTGTCTCCCTATGACAGTCTATGGGAGTGCTGTTGCTGGGAGTGCTGTTGCTGGGAGTGGGAGTGCTGTTGCTGGGAGTGGGAGTGCTGCTGGTGGCTCAGTTGCTGATGGGGTGTCTGGTGGTGGCGTGCTTGCTGGTGGCCAGCTTTTGGAGTCTCTTCCATTGGAAGAAGGATAGTCCAGTCAGCACCAGCCAAGCTCTGAGCCTAAACCTGCTCGGAAGAAACGTGTGGAGAAGCCACGTAATCCTCGCTTCAATGACCAAGAAAATAGGGCTCTTGTCACTGGGATTCTGGAGCACTATGACAGTCTCTATGGACATTTAGTAGGTAAGTGTACCTTTCCATTTATTCTTCAAATACATGTGATCCTAGGTCATGTGAGTTTTGTTCATATGCAAATATGGGTACAGAATATCTTTCTATGTTAATTAGTGTGGTAACACAGCTTTTTATCATGCGTTACAAGGACAACAAAACTCAGGCGTACAATTTGCAATAACTGCATACAATATTAATGCAACCTTGCTTACATGTATAGGTTTAGTAGTGAATGCTCATGTGCTTCACATATTACACATAAAACAGCATGTTTGCTTTCTCTTGGAACAGCTAGCAGTGTAGGAAACTGGTGCTTGTATTATTATTAATTAACCTCATATATTTTGTATGTTTTTCAAGGGCGGACAAGTTCATCAAGCAAAAAATAAATGTGGGACACAATAGTCATTGGTGTCAATGCGTGTGGGAATCGTGTCAGGGACAAGCGGAATTGTCGCAAGAAATTTGACGATATTAGGTCAAAATTAAAACAGAAAATACAAGACCAACGCGTGCATGCTACTGGCACTGGAGGTGGCCCGCCACCACAGCGTCTGATATTAACTCCATTGGAGGAGCTGCTTCGGGGAAAATTACTTCCCGTCGTCGTGGAGGGTTTGCCCGGTGACAGGGACATCGGAATTTATCCCTCACAATTTCCACCAGGTGAGAAATATTACTGTACTAGGTGTGTCGTTGCTTACAGTTCTTTTAAACATTTCCGCTGCTTTTTATAGTGTCTTCCCAATATAAGCATACCTACATCTATATATGTATATGTCTGTTTCTCTCTCTCTCTCTCTCTCTCTCTCTCTCTCTCTATATATATATATATATATATATATATATATATATATATATATATATATATATATATATATATGTGTGTCAAATTAGACATATATGTTGTAGTCCTACTAAAAGCAGTAATTAATATACCACGTTGCATTGCGTGCTCATTTGCATGTGAATTCCCACAATGCTTTGCTGCATTGGAAGCAATTTATGGTGGGTGAAGATGGGGAACAACAGGGTAGCACACATGTGTAACACATGCTAATGAGAAATTATTACTAGCTACTGTTACAGAACATAAATATGATTAATATTAATGTGTATTTTATTTATTTCACTCATACAAACACGACATTACTGGCTATTATAATCATGCATCGAATATATTGCATGCAACGGCCTACAAACATCAATTGCACTAACAAATGTCTAGTTGTTTATTAAAAGGTCCATTTTTGCTTTATGTCATATACAGACAGCATAATGAGGCACACGTAGCATATGTTATGTCATTGTGTTCATAACTTAAACACTGCAGACGACTATTTAGCTCCTCTACCATTGTGTTAAAGCAGCTGCAATGAAAATGTCATCACAGCATACACGTCAACAGAGGGGGTGGGGTTCAGCACACACACAAATTACAGGGTCATCTTAGGGTCAACTTAGTTCACACCATTTTCACCTGTTTGAAGTAATTGAAAGGTCTGGCTGATTAGGGTTTTTGGGGAAGGGAATACCGTTCTTACAACCTGACTAGCACAACTGAAGTTAATCTCACTCATGTGAAAGGTTAAGTCTAGGTACTAAATCCCCCAAAAAGTCATTAGTTATGAAACCGTACGTCACACATTAGTTCACTCACATCTATAGTTTAACTGATATCAACACCACATTATCACACACTGCATGTGTTGTGCTGGTCAGTGGCAGCCACATTCAGCCGTGCCACAGCTTCTATTAATGTACCACACATATCCTCTAACAAAAAAGATTATTATTGCAATATGACCACCTTCATGATAACCATTGTGAATGTTCATCTCATGATAGTTATGTACATTATTATCCTGATATGACTACACAATATATGATTTGTATGTACAAATTTAATCATTTTATCCTAACGCATTACTGCAGCAACATAGTATGTTGTATGTTACTGAACTCAAAAGTTCTAAGTACACAGCCATGTACATTGTTAGTACAACTATTTATTTTCACTTTCACACACACATTATCGCTTAAGGAAATGATGCTGTTAGTTAGTCATAAATACAGAACATACAATAACTGTATGTTCAATATTTACACATGTAAATTTACAACTTATGTTATTGTTATATAGTTGCCCCTGGAGGACATGTGTCACCTGAGGTGGAACAAGTGTCTTCACCTGGGTCATGCAGCTCAACACACCTGGAAGGTAAGTGTATGAGGTGGTGGACATATAATATGTTCACTTCTAAATGTTATGTTGTCATGTTCATTATTTGTTTTGCACATGTTCTTTAAATAGGATTACTTAGTGTCAGTGAAAATGAAGTTTTTAAACACAACATGTATTGTGTTTGTGAAGTTAAGTATCATGTAGGAGTTGAGAGTTTTGAGCAACTTTTCATTCATTCTTATTTCATACTGAGTCCAAACAGTATTCGTAAGTCAAGGTAGTTTTTAATGTGACGTTATTAAACGTATGGAAACATGTTAGGTGTTACTTATCACACAGTAGAATTACATAGTAAAACAGCAGAGATTAACATGCCATTTCATAATGTGTACATTTATTTATAGCACATGATGATGATGATGATGATGATGATGATGATGATGATGATGATGATGATGATGATGATGATGATGATGATGATGATGATGATGATGATGATGATGATGATGATGATGACGCCGCCATAGACACAGAAATACAATCAAGTGACCATGACGAGGTTCCCATTGAAAGAGTTACACAGCCAATTCGTCCATCAAGTAACACATACGATGCAATAGTAGCTTCAGAGGGAAAAATTGTGGAAGCTGAAAATCGTCGCCATTCTGATCTGATGACAGTGCTCCAAAGGATGATTTCACTGCAGGAACAAACGATAACTCAATTGGCACATCTCCACAGAGTCTTCATTGAAGTGCCTAAACAGATGCAAACAATAAACACTTCATTAGAAGCAATGGTTGTGCAGCAAACACAAGCTAATTACTTGAGAATGACTACTGTACCCAATTTCAACTTCAACACCTCACAGGCAGGATCTTTACATGCTGGTAATTTTTCACCACATGCATCTGATCTTCATTCCCCAGGTCCGAATGTTACCGGTCAAGTAGCAGACATTTCTGTGCAGGTTCCTGACGACATCCTACCGCTGCCATCTGTAGAAAATCAGGAGCTGACACCTACAAAGGAGGCGACAAAAACAAAACAGCACAAGCAGTTACTACTGACCAGGAAAGATGAAACGGACCAACCATGTGTTGTGCACGGTGTACCAACTTGCTCACATGTGTCACTACCCACAAGCCCTGTCGGTGAACAGTCACTGCCCAAAAACCCTGTCGGTGAGTCACTGGCCACAAGCCCTGTTGGTGAGTCACTGCCCACAAGCCCTGTCAGTGAACAGTCACTGCCCAAAAGCCCTGTCGGTGAGTCACTGCCCAAAAGCCCTGTAGGTGAGTCACTGCCCAAAAGCCCTGTCGGTGAACAGTCGCTGCCCAAAAGCCCTGTAGGTGAGTCACTGGCCACAAGCCCTTGAAGTGCCAGAGGCCACTCAAAGTGGCTCTGTTGTGGCTAAAGTTGTTGCAAAACGAAAAAGGAAAATCCAAGAGACAACAAGCAGGCCTGTTACTCGCTCTCAAAAGGAAAAAAATAAATAAATGTTATAATTCACTAAATATGTCTTTGGCCTTGTTTTGTTGACTTCAGATTATGTAATTAATATTGTATGTATGCTGAAGACTGTGTTGTTTCCAAACTTTCAAGTATGTTCTTGTACACGTGAAGTTTTGGAAATGTTAACAGTCCTAATTAATGAATAGTGTTATTAATATTGATGTATTAATCGTCTGTTCAGTAATGGTCCACCAGGAGCCAGTTGCTATGTTTAGAGAAGCTGCCATTGACTTACCTGCAAAACATTGTATTTGGGTGTGTTACTTGATGTAATCATTGCATGTGCATATTATTCACATGCAATTAAAAACACACATCTATTTAACTGCAAACATCTTTCTTGTCCGTGTACAGCAGGATTATGTGTAAAATATTACTTACCTTCGCCTTGCTTGGCCATTGTTATGTTGTCCTTTAATCATTTATGTGTTCTTGTTTCAAGAACATTTGTGAATGTATACTAATATATATGTAGTATGTATGGATATATGTACACACACACACACACACAGTGTGTGTGTGTATGTATGTATGTATATATATATATATATATATATATATTTTGGACTATCTAAACTGGTATAGACGTATTAACAAAAAACATACACTTCATGCTTCCTTGTGAAAACACAGTATTTTACTAATACAGGCCTAATGTTTGTGAACTATACTAACTGTGAGCCTATAACAGTATTGGCCTAAAACAAAAATGTTTATTACTTAATTCACTCATGTTTATCACCATTTAAATAGGTTTCATACAAGGCCTACTTACTGCCATCAATATGTTGTGTGTACTCCTGCATTATATATATTATTGGTTTTAACACTACAGCCCTTCTAAATTAAAAAAAAAACTTTTTTGATGGTAAATCACATTTACCAGACAGGTCAATGCAATAGGCCATAAAAGTTTACGCCTCTATTATGTTAACCTTTAAATAAATCACAACAATATAAAAATCCCTCTTTACATATAAGCCTTTAAAAGTTGTAATATACACACACAGACATGTAAAGTTTGGTTTTAGATACATATTGTAATATATATAACTATATATATATATTACTATATATATATATATATATATATATATCTACATATATATACTACAATATACATATACATATACATATACTACAATATACATATACACATTATATATATATATATATATATATATATATATATATATATATATATATATATATATATATATATATATATATATATATATATATATATATTTATATATATATATATTTTTATGAGAGATATATATATATCTACATATACACACGTACTTAAACTGATGCAGACAGGGAGTTAACCAGACTTTCAAATACACACAGAAATTTATGAGGAAAAAAAACATTTACTTTTGCTGGTGTGTGTGTATTTCATTATATGGCTGTGTAAGCACTATTTTCAGACAGTGGTCACTGTTATTTTTCCTCAACCCACAATGTTTCCTAATTAAAAGTCTACCAATGTTTTGAGAAAGTAGATAACATTTGCTACATGTTGGTCAGAAAGATGGCTATCACAAACCACAAATGTGAAACCAATTATTTCTACACATCCAATTGGTGCTTCAAACAAGGAGTACAAGTTGAAACTTTTTATGACCTTGAAAAGGAAAGACAGCAAATAGTTATCATTTGAACAGTTTCATTCTTATGAGCAAAGAACAGAGAACTGCAGACATCTTTTCTGTTAATCTGCAATGGCTGATGAATTATTAAAAAATATGCATCCGCACAGAGGCTACAAATTCATGATAGCAGAAGCGATTTTGTCCGCTTCGGGACACAAAGCCAACACGGGACAAATCTATGATTTGATTAGAGCCAAGTATCCTTATTACCAAGACCCTGGGCATGCGCGAAATTTTAAATCCTCAGTAAGATTCACTTTATCAACTAATGACTGTTTTGAACGTGTGCAGGATAAGCTACAAGACAGGTATGGTTTTTGGAAGATTGCTAAGGAAAAACATTTCACCGTGGAAGAGGGCACACATATTGTGCTAAATGGCATATTTATTCCTAATGCCAATAGCAATGGATCCGCTACTACTGTTCCGTGTGAATCGATACCTGCTGCAATATCTGCACCCTCCATTCCTGAAACCCACATTGTACAAGAACATAACTACTATGATTATGTACCAAGCCTTTCAACTGAAAAGGCATTGGAATGGGTACCCGAAGAAATGAACCTACCTCCGGACCAATTGTTTGAAGAAAGCTGTGGCGATTCTATGAGCGCTTCATGGAGGAGATGTGTGTCATACAGGATTCAGCGTTTGGGTCAAGCGTGGATGCAAATGCCTTGGTTTTCTGGAGCGACCAGTTGCAGGCAGACGAAGTGTTAATTCTACAAGAATGGTAAATATAACAATCGTTATGCGTTGACTCAGCGTTTAAATTTTTTTTTTTTTTCTAACCACCATTTTCACTTTAAATGCGTGGATACAGCGTAACATTGCAGACTGCATAACATGTAGCGAACACAAACAAATTGTTTCCTATTACAATATAGTAGAACCTGAAAGAGTAGTACACATTGCTGACGGAATAAATATACGTACTTTCCTATCCCTCTAAACATATTAGCAACATGTTACCATAACTCTAACACATACCTGTTTTGTTATCATGCAACATCTACAAAATAAAAAAACGGGTCCACCACGTATGACGTGGGACCCTTGTCATGTGCCAAGGCGTCCTTAAAAAGGATTACGGATGTAAGTCCCGCCCCCAAGCGACGTGCGCGCGTCAAAGCCTATTGGCTGTGTTGTTTTGTTATAGTTACGGTAACTGCACTGTGTCATGCGTGCGGCTCAGTGTTTGTGGGCGTACACTGGGCGTTAGCCGAATGTTAATTGAGTGGGAGGAGTGTTTGCGTGCGCTTCACGCTGGCTTAACATGACGTCACACGTATTGCATTTGCGCATTGTGTTATCGGCCGTGCTTTCTGTCCACACACGTCTGTTTAAAAAGAATACAGATGTACTCGTTTAGAACGAATGTAGTTTCGCCTTCATTGTATTTGAAATAAATATTTTATGGTTAATGGTATTTTCAACATGTATTGAACGCACAACGTACGCATTGTTTTGCGCATGCGCTAACAGTTAGTCGACCCAAGCGTGAAGTGCGTGCGCACACTAAGATGTGCGCGCACATTTTTCAGTATACAGGCAACGTTAACTTCATATACATAGTTATGCCTGCTACTAATTTAATGAAAGATTACATAATGATGTACACTTGTAGTTCTAACATATAAGTGACTGTCGTGTGTATGTACACAATCATATAGAGCTGTGTAACGCATTGTCACGGATACATATATAGTAAGGTGCCATCTTTGACCATCATGTGTTTGCTGTATTTCAGAGATGTCGGGGAAGATACAATCGGATCAATGTATGATTTCAGAAGAGTCTACCTTTATATGAGATGATTGTGAGGAGGAGCCACCGACTACTATACTACATATGGAACTAATTTTATATTGCTTGCAGCGCTTATTAACAAACAATTAAAAATGTGATACCCTTATGCCTATATTGCATAAGCACTTAATTAACATAATGATGTTGCAAAAGAGTGCCTCATGACTTTTTCTGGAGTGTTCTTTAATTACTACTAACATTTTATGGCATGGTGTGTTTTATATATAACAACCATTCCCACTCTGCTAACACATTTGTGTATTCTATTGTGTAATGGAACGTATGACTGTCGAAACTATGTAACAATAATAATAATAATAATATGAGCATGTTCATGTATGTTCATGCTCACTGCTAGTTGTACGCAGCGCTTTACAGTCACATTTTTCAGGCTGAGGTCCCTGGCCCGTGGAGCTTACAATTTATTTTTTGCCGCCTGAGCCACAGGTAGATAATGTGACTTGCCCAAGGTCACAAGGTCACAAGGAGCCGACACCGGGAATTGAACCAGACTCCCCTGCTTCAAACTCTCAGTGCCAGTGTGTGTCTTTACTCACTGAGCCACTCCTTCTCCAAATGTAAAGGACACTTACAACCAAATAGCCATTTATTGTTAAAAATCTCTTGTTACATGGGTATGTTGATAAAATGGTTTGGGACTGTAGCAAATAATGTTATTGGCTAGATGTTGTGGTCCCCTACAATGCATGATGTTCTGAATATTACATCAACATGAAGTACGTTTCTGTGTATATTTCATTTACCTAATTAACTATAGTTTACTGTGTTTATTAAACGTTCTATAAATAAATAGTACAGTCAATATGATGATATAAGCTACCATAATAAACCTGCTGTTATCATTTGTCGATGTTATACATGGATCCTACACAAATTGATACAGACACAAACAGTTGTCTTAAAAAGTGTGCCTATGCTAATATGCACGTGATTGACGTGTATATTTACAGAATACTTGATAATTATCATCATGATAATAATGAAGTGACGTGAATGACATTCCAAATATATTACCAACATTGTCATTGTGGGAAATTAGAAATGCAAAATTACAATAACATTTGCGACAAAATTGTGTTTTTGTTTACACTTTGACACTTGATACATGTAGGTCACATCCACACACGTGTGACTTATACATACACATGTCACAAATTTTAATTAATGTTGACTATTAATTTGTAGCATTAATAATCACCTACATTGCTAAATATAAGATGTACTACGCATTGTTGTGATTACAGGCATTCATGCATGGAGTTTTATGATCAGTCAATTGCATCCGTGATGAATGAGCTCCCGTAAGTAAACAAATAAGTACAGTTATCCCCTTTTCTCCAAACACCTCTATATTACATTAATGGAATTTATAAGGGAACATACATAAAATGTGATGAAATGGGAGCAATCATTTTCTAATACAATGCACATGAAACCTCAATAGTAGCTAAATGCATGTACATGATACAGAAAGTACATGTATGTTACATTTTTATTTAAACCAATATGTTGGGTTTTTACTTCAAATACTTATACGAATATTGAGGTAGGCACATCTTATGACAGATGTCAGCAAATATACATACCATGATCAGTCATACTGGAGATATACCTATAATGCAATGGAACAATATATAAATTGCAAACATTGACATGCCATCTTCAGTACCGTAAGCAACACAGCAAAGTGTGTATTTGGTGTTAAATGTGCAACACCATGTATATTTCATGACATTCAAAATGTAAAGCAGCCTGGTGTACACATCATATGGATGTACATGTTACACTGCACCAATAACATTGTATGTAAGCATACTAGAAGAATGAATGACTATGGGCATACTATGTGTATTGTGTTTGCATAAGGAACAACACAATGCTAAAATATTACTGCTTTGTTACCCCAGTTGTATTCACATACACACAACTAATGTACAATTGAAGAGGGATTATATAACCTGTGCAACAATAACATACCGGTGCCACATCCCTTTGTGCACACAGCAGAGAAAAGAAAGGTGTGCAACCCATATTCATCTGTGTCCTAACAGAAGGTTATATAAAAAAACATTATTGTTAATATAACATAATTTAACTATAAAAGTAGTACTAGGAACATATATGTTTTTACTTACAAGAAAAAAATGAATTGATGAGATTCTGGCGTGTCTGGCCACCACTGGCTGTTTGTTCATTTTCAGCAGCTACATGGGTGGGATGCTTGTCTACCAAAGGCTCAGCTAGGTCTGATTGTACATTGTGCCTGAGTGCAACATTGTGCAAAATGCAACAGGCAAGGATAATATCAGACACTTTTTGAGGCTTGTATAGAAGAGCCCCACCAGTTCTGTCCAGACACCTAAATCTGGTCTTGAGTAGGCCAAATGTCCTCTCTATAACAGATCTTGTAGAGATATGGGCTGCATTGTACCTCTCCTCTGCTTCAGTTTGAGGGTTTAGCACCGGAGTCAAGAGCCACGGCCTAATTCCGTATCCTCAGTCAACTATAATGAATGGAGCACACATAAGCTTACATTACTGATAAGATTCTACAATGCCAACATTCCTAAAGAAAAATGTGTTTTGTGTTAGAACATCTAAATCTGTACTCACCCAGCAGCCAATCATGTTCAAAATGTCCCTCTTCGAACGCATGGAAGACTGAAGAGTTCCTCAGGATAGAGGAATCGTGACTGGAACCAGGGAATTTGGGTACCACATGCATTATCCTCATCGTGGCATCACATACCACCTGTACATTGAGTGAATGGTAGTGCTTACGATTGCGGTAAACATGCTCACTCTGACTAGGTGCAATCAAAGCAACATGTGTGCAATCGATTGCACCCAGCACACATGGTATCCCTGCTATATTATAAAAGGCATTCCTGACTTCCAGCCACTCTGTTGCCTCTGTAGGAAAATGAATATAATTCCTAGCGCGTCTATTGAGTGCATAGAGAAACTGGGTAAAGGCCTGCGAGAATGTAGATTGCGAGACCCCGCCCACTATGCCCACAGTTGTCTGGAATGACGCGGAGGCAAGATAATGTAATGAGCACAGCATTTTAACAAGCCCAGGGACTGCACGACCTCTGGCTGTCAAAAAATCTAAATCTCCCCTTATCTCCTCATAAAGAGATAAGATTGCTGCTGAACTCAAACGATAGCGACTTACTATCTCCTCCTCACTCATCCCATCTAACAGGGTTCTCTCCCTGTACACACGCGGACGAGGCACAACTTGTCTCCTCTGTCTTCTCCTCTGATCTCCTGTCCCTCTACCTGTCCCTCGGCCTGTCCCTCTCCCTGTCCCTGTCGTATCCGCATGCCTGTCCCTGTCACTGTCCCTCGGTCTGTCCCTCCCTTGCCCTATATCATTCTCTTGATCAGCAAGCATGTCATGAAAAAGAATGTTCCTCCGTCTCCTAAACAATCGCAACATTTTGAAATGAGTAGCTGTGAATGAGCAGGTAATGGGCGTCCTTTAAATAGGTATGTGATGATGTCAGGTGACATAGTAAAATGCAAGGTGTTACATTAACATAATAAAGTACTTCTGTGCCAAGCTGTGTGCAGTTGATCTTAGAAGTATTTGTTGTGTGTATTCTGCAGGGAATGATGATATTTGACAATGATGTCACGTGAAGCTTTGTACAAACATTGCTTGAAAATAAATAGTTTAATGTGCAATGCAACACATTATATATGTGCTTCTGAACGCAACAGTCAGTCATGTAATTAGACAAAAAGGCTGAGATTGACGTGGGAAAAGTTTGCTGTAACATGTGTAATTAGCCATGTTATTGTCACATGTTGACAACAATGAATTGTCGTGTGCATATGCATGCATTTCTGTAATGAGGATAGTTGCTATAGAATGAGTTTACAAGGTGTCACAATGATTAATTACTGTACATGTGTGTAGAAGTTAGGTTGAAGTGCTTGTAATGCAACGGTTACAATGTAAACATGCAATGTGATTGAGCGTCCAATAAGTGACGTCATGAAAATAGGGAGGACCAAAACTAGATGTAAACATGAGAAGAAAGATGTACATGAACGTTTAAAGATGCGTCACACATTACAAGCATTGTGTAATGTAAAGGAACATGAATATACGGTGTATGTGTGACATGTGTGACATGTGTAACATCATGTAAATAATTGTCGCTCAGTTCAGTAAAATTTGTGATATGATGTGAGGTTCTCCTTTAAGAGTTAAGTATAGTATTTTCCCTTGACACATCATCACATGATGAGTAATGTGACCCGCAAATGATGAAAACATGTAAAAGTACAATGTTATGCAAATAATACACGTCAGCTGTGACACAATGCAGGGAATGCCCCCCACACTGTAATGCAAATCACGTTTGTATTGTGAGCAATGAAACGTAAACAGTACTATACTGTTATACGTGCCCGCTCCATTGACTCCATTGATGTACAGAAGAGTTTTTTTTTCTAAGTGCCGTTCCGCCAGCCTTAGCGATCGTTCTCCCCTTCAACCTGCCAACTTTAGTTGGCGGGAGAAATTGGCCATAACATCTCAATTTCCTAGTGCCGATCAACCCCGATAAGCTGATTTTGGTACTTGAATCTAGCCGATTTAAAAAAGTGGCGATCAGTGGCAAAAACAGGCTTATCGGCAGCCGACCGGCCATAACAAAATTATCGGCTACGAAACCTGCCGAAATCAAGCACTTATCGGCGCTTACTGAATCTCAAACCCAATTTTGGCTATAAAATGCCGAAAAAATCCTTATCAACGCTTACTGCATGAAGCCCATAGTTCCTTATCATGCCCATATTTTATGGGTACGATGTACCACTATTCCAATCAATGGGTATAGGGTGGGTAGGGTGGGTAGCGGGGTGGGTAGCGGGTGGGTAGCGGGGTGGGTAGCGGGGGAGGGTGTGGTAACCCCTTAATTACTATAGCGGTTATTAACTACTAAGGTGATTAAGGGGTTAGGAGCCATTAGATTGTATATTTTCATGTATTCTTGCTGGCATCGGAGGACATGGACCTGCAGTATGCTAACGAGGATGCCCTTCATGATGTCAGGGGTAACTAAAGAGGCTTTGTTGTAAGGCGGTACAGCTGCAAAGGGAAAAAATGTAGAACTGGACTGCCGTTGGGTAAGGGGCCAAAAAATATTTATTGGCACATGGAATACAGCAAGGGATGATCCTCTTATGTGTTTCACGCAGATGCCTGCACTTTACCAAAGATGACAGGGGTAAGTTGAAAGATTTATTTGCTTTATTTATGCTGGCAGGCCAATGTTTTATTTTATAATCTGGATAATAGTTATTTTGCCCATTACTGTAGTGTGTGTGTGTGTGTGTGTGTATTTATTTCAATGTACAGTATTGCACATTTTTTTTGCCACAGGATTTGTACCGCAGGTCAGTGGGGAACCACGGGTCTCTGCAGAAGAACCACATTGATTTTAGGTCCGGGGACCCCTTGCTTCCCGAGTTACATGCTCTGTAATGAGGTGCTGGTATCTCTTGTGCATTTAAATGCCCTGTGTAACGTGACCATGGGAATAAATGCATAGGAGATAGCGACACCCCATAACAGGGTCTGTATCTCGTAAAGCAGGTGTCCCCGGACCCGAAATCAACGTGGTTCTGCTCCCTAGATCCCCTCCTCATCAACACTAGTATTAACACTTTTATTAAAAAACATGAAATTTGGGCAAGATTTGCGCAGGGAGAGGCGGCTCTCTCTGAGCCGCTTTCTCTGCAGCTGAAAGAAATCGCCGGGTAAGACCTTTTCAAAGAGGCGATCTTCACGTCGCCGGCTACTCGCCCGTTTTGGGAATTTTGCTATCACAGTTAATCAAGGCTTTCTGAATACCGTGATAGCAACACTAAAAAAACAGCTGATTTAAATACCCGGCGACTTTTTTTTATGAACGTTTACAGCATGTCCCCTAATGGTGTGGAAACAAAAAGAAAACAGCGCACAACGCCAAATAGTGAAGCAAATAATATTATGTAATTAATAATTAGTAGGTAATATATCTGCGTACATCAAATTGATAAAATTAGTGCATTTAGTGTATACCACACTTGTTACCGCTCAGTAGCTGTTAACAGGAAGGTCTGATGCTTGTCTTTTCTCTGCAGGAGCCTCTGCAATGGTTCTGGGGCTGAATTGTTTCCTGCACTCCTCAGCTAGCAGGACGTCACTCCCAGAGGGGGTTTCCTTTAAGCAGCCAAGCTTCGCTGCAGATTCAGATACTCAGTGGGACCGCACCTCATCCGATGATGTGCCGCCTCCAGGGGGATTTCCCCTTGAGTGACCCGTCTCTCCTGCAGCTGATCACTGCTCGATAAGGCCACTCAGACTTACAAGCAGTCCCGCTAAGCGGACGCCAAACCGCAGCTTGCAGGGGCACTCTCAGCGTGCCACGATGCCGCTCCGTCACGTCGCGTGATGACGTCACAGTCTCCGCAGCGGTGATGGGATCGGCGGGAAGGAGGAAACAAGTCCCTTAGAGTCTCTTAATAGTCCAAATAACACCAAACTAGCATAAAATGTGATGTGAATAGCAGAGCGAATCCAGTATATGAATAATAGCAGATATATGGCATAGAATAATAACATCCAACGCGTTTCGTAGAGCTAACTACTTCTTCAGGGAATAATTTGGCCATTACCCAGAGGTCTTAAATACCTCTCAGAGATGCCTCATTGGTCAAGCAATTAAACTTTTAGACCAATCATCTAAACTAAGTAATGGTCAAAGTGATAGGGAAGATGTGATGTTTACTTTTAAAACAACAACTTTATTGACAAAATCTAAAAGGACATATAAAAAACACAACATATAAACTAAACCTAGCATAAATACTTAAAAACATGCTGGAATAAAAAGAAACACAATATTAATATATTAAAATTGATATCCTCATATACTTCATACAAAAGATACAACTAGAGATAAAAAAAAGTGTGACAGAGCAGGGAGAGCAGGAAACACAGATAAATAACATATCCCATGGGTCCGATGTTAGTATGGACTGAGGGTTCAATACAATGCCCAAATATCTACATCCTCATTTAACCCCTTAGGGGACATGGTATCTAACTTGTGTATCCAATAAGTCTCTTTAGAAGATAATACTTTAACTCTATCCCCACCTCTTCTATTCACAGGAATAAACTGAATCCCCTTAAAAGTGAGACTGGACGGGTCTTTATTATGATGTAATTAAAAGTGCCTTGAAACACTATGTTTGTCAAACCCATTTGTCATCACGCAGTACCACGTGACGGAGCGGCATCGTGGCACGCTGAGAGTGCCCCTGCAAGCTGCGGTTTGGCGTCCGCTTAGCGGGACTGTGTGCCGAGCCACTCCAACGGCCCCAGACTGCTTGTAAGTCTGAGTGGCCTTATCGAGCAGTGATCAGCTGCAGGAGAGACGGATCACTCAAGGGGAAATCCCCCTGGAGGCGGCACATCATCGGATGAGGAGCGGTCCCACTGAGTATCTGAATCTGCAGCGAAGCTTGGCTGCTTAAAGGAAACCCCCTCTGGGAGTGACGTCCTGCTAGCTGAGGAGTGCAGGAAACAATTCAGCCCCAGAACCATTGCAGAGGCTCCTGCAGAGAAAAGACAAGCATCAGACCTTCCTGTTAACAGCTACTGAGCGGTAACAAGTGTGGTATACACTAAATGCACTAATTTTATCAATTTGATGTACGCAGATATATTACCTATTAATTATTAATTACATAATATTATTTGCTTCACTATTTGGCGTTGTGCGCTGTTTTCTTTTTGTTTCCATTTCCTAGAGTGTATGGGGTGCTGAGCCAACCCCCAGTGTTTATAGCAGCAGACGCCTTTATCAGCCACACGGTTATGTGATATATATTTTTATTATTTAAACACATATTGTCACTGTGGTTATTGTGGTTTATTTCACTATTTATATGGTTTAGTCACTGCACTGTTCCCATATATAAGTACTAGTTAGATAGTAGCGCACGGTTATTTTTTGTTTTTTCACTCCCCTAATGGTGTGCAATATTAACACATTCAAATTTAATTTTGGAAAACTCAAATAATTAACTAGATGTCTACGTACAATATTAAAAATATATATGATATCTGTCTGTCACTAGTGGGATGCACAGAAACCCACTTTGGGCTTTTGTTTAGTAAGAGTAGTCAATTCACATTCACATGAGGACACAAAGAGCTTTTGTTCACTGCTGCATTGCATCTCAGCCAATGCTGTGCATCTGCTTTGCCCCAAAGGCGCACAGCCTGATGGGGCTCCCCAAGAGTGGCACCCCTCTGCAAAGGACCAGCGTGCTAAGGGTTAACATTTGCTTGTTCTCTGTGGAACGTTAACCCCACCCACTGGAATGTTAACGAGCCATGAGGACACAAAGAGCTTTTGTTCACAGCTGCATTGCATCTCAGCCACCCACCCCACTGTGCATCTGCTTTGCCCCAAAGGCACACAGCCTGATGGGGCTCCCCAAGAGCGGCACCCCTCTGCAAAGGACCAGCGTGCTAAGGGTTAACATTTGCTTGTTCTCTGTGGAACGTCAACCCCACCCACTGGAATGTTAACGAGCCATGAGAACACAAAGAGCTTTTGTTCACAGCTGCATTGTATTTCAGCCACCCACCCACCCTATTATGCATCTGCTTTGCCCCAAAGGCGCACAGCCTTTGGCGCAGCCGAAGGGCAGCCAAAGTGTGTGAACCGTTTGCTGCCGTTCGCTGCTGTTGGTTGATGTTAAAGCTGTTCAATTTCTATCTGAAACTCATATGCCCTTTATCCCCTGTACCCACATTTCCAACTCTATCTGTCCTATGAAATGTCTGTGAATTCACTGTATAACCTCTGTTCTTTTAAAGTAACCATGTATTTTTTATAACTCTGTGCCCAGGACATACTTGAAAACGAGAGGTATCTCTCAATGTATTACTTCCTGGTAAAACATTTTTATAAATAAATAAATAAACATACAGTATACTGTATGTCAATAGACCGAAGTGTTAACTTCTGCATGCTCTGTTGTGTATGTATGTCTTTATTTATATAGCGTGATTAATGTACATAGCGCTTCACAGTAGTAATACACGTGTCAATTGTATAAATAACAAATAATACAAATAACAGATCGGAAGAGGAGTCCCTGCTCCGAAGAGCTTACAATCTAATTGGTAGGTTTGGAAGAATGTACAGAGACAGTAGGAGGGCATTTCTGTAAGTGCGTCTGCAGGGGGCCAAGCTTTATGTATCATGTATATAGTATTAGTCACGGTGCTATTCATATGCTTCTTTAAGAAAGTGTGTCTTAAGGTGGGTCTTAAAGGTGGATAGAGAGGGTGCTAGTCGGATATTGAGAGGAAGGGCATTCCAGAGGTGTGAGCAGTCAGTGAGAAAGGTTTAAGGCGGGAGAGGGCTTTAGATACAAAGGGGGCAGAGAGAAGACATCCTTGAGCAGAATGCAAGAGATGGGATGGTGCATAGCGAGAAATTAGGCTTGAGATGTAAGGATGGGCAGAAGGATGTAAAGCTTTAAAAGTTAGGTGGAGAATTGAGTGCAAGATGCAGGATTTGATAGGAAGCCAGGAGAGTGATTTCAATAGAGGATACACTGAGAGATTCAGGAAAGAATGGAGTGATTCTGGCAGCAGCATTTAAGATAGATTGTAGAGAAGACAGGTGAGAGGCAGGAAGGCCGGACAGCAAGACGTTACAGTAATTGAGACGGGAGAGAATTAGGGCCTGAGTCTGAGTTTTAGCAGTCGAGCAACAGAGAAAAGGGCGTATTTTTGTTATATTGCGGAGGAAAAAGCAACAGGTTTTAGATATGTTTTGAGAGAGGAGTCGAATGTGATCCCTAGACAGCTTGCTTGGGCTACTGGATTTATAATAGTACTTCCAACAGTATTGTGGAAGGAAGTAGAAGGGTCAGATTTGGGAGGAAGTATGAGGAGCTCTGTTTACTAATGGCTCATTTGATTAACACAAACTGTATGGGACAGCAGGGACCCCTGCTGTGTTAATCCAATGGGCCATTAGGAATCTCACAGAAATGTTGAGGCATTTACTGTGAGATGCCTTAGGTTTACCAAGGAAAGTGATCGGATACTGCTGGCTGCATCTGTAGTTCATGTGAACTGAGAAGTGGCAAAGAAAGGAGAGATGGAGATATATGAATAGAGTTGGAGACATAATGAGGCTGGTAGAAAGAAGTGCATAATTTGAAAAGAAGTGAGGCCATAGCAAATATAAATATAAAGGCGGCATCACAGCAACAGTAAAGTGCTGAGATGTGCAGTCTGGGATAGATAATATCCTCCTTTCCAGCGTAGATCAAATTCAGGAATCAGGGACAGTAGATGGAGACAGGATTCAAAAATGGTGTTTACATCAAAGGGTGATTGGAGACAGGATTCAAATATGGGTTTTTACCTAGATTGTTACAAGACGCATTTACTAAAATACACACATCAAGGGGTGATTGAAGACAGGATTCAAAAATGGGGTTTTACATAAATCACCCCTTGATGTGTGTATTTTAGTAAATGCATCTTGTAACAATCTAGGTAAAAACCCATACTTGAATCCTGTCTCCAATCATCCCTTAATGTAAAAACCCATACTTGAATCCTGTCTCCAATCACCCCTTGATGTGTTTATTAGTAAATGCATCTTGTAACAATCTAGGTAAAACCCCATATTTGAATCCGCTGGAATCTTGCAGTATGGGATGGGTTTAAGTGCAGAATTCTTAAGGCAAGCGGTTCAAAACCGGCAGTTGCACCTGTACTTTCATCTTGAGGCATATGGTTCGGGCCATGTGGGCACGGTGGTATGACTGGATTTGTATTGCACTTCTCAGTCGTAATTTGTTTTTTCCCCTTGAATTTTGTGGAGAGATGATTGTAGCACTGAGTCAGCATTGTGGGTGCGCATATAACAATACACAGCTTGCTTGATTGTGATGCGGGACATATATCCAGCCTGAATCATACAAGCAGCTTCCTTCATTTTCCTGTATTATCTTTGCTGCAGATACTTCCTAACATTTGACTGGACCACAATTACACATTGCTTTAAATGTTCATAATTCTTTCTTTTCAATGCATTCTCCACATTCTGCACACACTTTTACTCAAGACAACAAACGGTAAGCTATTCAGTTCACACTATGATCCCATGCTTGCTTACCTGCCTATTTCAACCCCCCACCACTTCACAACTTATTTACTGCAGACTCTCCCAAAACTGACTGCACAATACACTGAAACCCTGAACTGACTCTAGCATTGCAATACAGCTAAACATTTCACAAGGAACAGGCACACACCTGCTGTTTAGTCTGCTCACACTCACTCTGCTCACAACAGCTCCTTGCAGCACTGCCTACCTCTGGCATCATTAACCTGCTATGTATTTTAACTTTTTTCTTTCTCCTGGCCTCATGGAGATGTTACTCCCTCTATCCACTACAAACTCCTCCATCCTGGCCCACCCCCAACATCACCATACACCCTGGACTACTCAAAAGCCTTGCACTATCTACTGAATGTTGGTGGAGAACTCTAAAAACCAGCACACCAACCACTGTTCACTCAAATAGCAAACACCACAAATCTACAACTTGCAAACAACTAACCACATTTCTACTCATACTATTACTCTCTTTAGCAGATGATATTGAACCAAACCCAGGTCCTCCCATTTCAGCTCTGTCCCATGCCCCTGAGAATTCAACCTTTAAATTCCAAAAAGGGCTATCTGTCGCCCATATAAACATCTGGAGCCTGCTGCCCAAACTGGACGAACTAAGGGCATGGTGCCTTATGCATAAACCCAAAGCCATCGTTCTTACAGAAACATGGCTATCCCCTAAAACCCCTGATGCAAATATTGCCATTCAGGGATACTCAATTTTTAGGAGAGATAGATCAAAGAGAGGAGGAGGGGTGTTATTTTATATTGCAGACACATTACAATTTACACTGTTAAATTGCCCACCAAGCCCACCCTCTTTTGAAATTCTAGTTGGCAAAATCTGCCTCCCCTTTTCTTAGCCCATCTTGCTTGCTGGCATCTACCGCCCCCCTAAAGCCCCTCTACAATCCTTGACTGATATCACCCAATTTCTTGGCTCCATTTCCTCTCTGAATGAGAAGAGTGAGCTGCTAGTTCTTGGGGATTTCAACTTCAATTGGCTTGACCCTAAAAACCACAAAATCCAGATACAACTCAAGTCCCTTAACCTATCGCAACTCATTTCCCAACCCACACGGATAAACCTGAAATCGCATAACCATTCCTTGCTAAACTGGATTCTCTCCTCAAATCCCAGCAGAATCCAATCCTCTGGCATCCTTCCTGATATTTTCAGTGACCATGCAATAGTGTACTGTGTAAGGAAAATTAAACCGCCCCATTCAGGCCCTAAAGTTCTCCTCACTAGAACATTTAAAAACTTTAACCCACAACAGTTCTGGGTGACCTTACCAACTGCCCATGGCACAGAATCGATTTAATTCCCGACCCTGATTCTGCGCTCGACTATTTCCAATCCGAGTTCTTAAAACTCTGCGATACCCATGCTCCACTACGCAAAATAAGGGTACGGGGGGCCCACCTTCCATGGGTTACACCTGACCTTATAGCACTCTACCAGTTCAGGGATGCCTTGTGGAAAAGCTACAAAGTAACTGGCACTACCAAGGATCTCAATCACTACAGATGCATGCGGAACATGTGCACAAGGCAAACAAGGCATGCAAAAGCACAATATTACTCTGACAATCTCCACCAGAATACATCAAACCCAGCTAACTTCTGGAAGGTTATCAACCATATATTCCAGCCTCCTAACCATCAACAACCAAGTAATATCACTAAGGGGGATATTACTCTGACAAACCCCACTGACATCGCAAATGCATTCAATGATTACTTTGTGGGGTGTGCCACTAACTTATTAGCAAAACGCAGCACAAACCCCAAACATGAATTTCATCCTGGGAGTATCCGTACATTCCCTCCCCCTCCCAACACTGCCCACAATTTTCAATTTGGCCAAGTATCTGAAGAGGAGATTATACAAGCGCTCCTCAAACTAAAACTAAGCAGCCAATGTGGACCCGACCTACTACAATCTAGGTTCCTACGACTTGGTGCCCCAGCCATTGCCAAACCAATTGCATCCATAGTCAACTCTATCCTGTCTGCAGGCCATATCCCTAAGACCTGGAAAAGTGCCAGAGTTGTCCCAATCTTCAAAAGTGGGGACAAAAACACTGTCTCAAACTACAGGCCAATCTCACTTCTCCCAATTCTATCCAAAGTCATGGAAAAATGTGTCCACTCCCAATTAAGTGATTTCTACACCAAGACAAATTTCCCTAGCCAATTCCAATCTGGATTTCGCCCCAAACACTCCACCGTAACTACCCTGCTAAAAGTTTGCAATGAAATCAAGTGTGGAATGAAACGGGGACAACTCACTGGTGCAGTATTCCTAGATTTTGCAAAGGCTTTTGACACAGTCAATCATGCTATTCTGCTTAACAAACTCCAGAGCTCTGGAATAGGGAAACATGCTTTAAACTGGTTTCAGTCCTACCTATCAGGAATATCCCAACATGTGTCCATCTCAGGCTCTAACTCCAACCCCCTGGATATCACCTGTGATGTCCCGCAAGGCTCTGTTCTGGGACCCCTACTCTTCTCAGTGTTCATTAATGATCTTCCCACAGCTTGTAAGGAAGCCTCAATACACATGTATGCAGATGACACAATCCTATATGCACACAGTCATAGCCTCTCTGACCTTCAACACATACTTCAGTCTGACTTTTTGAGACACGAAAACTGGATTTCCCAAAACAAACTGTTTTTAAACACTGACAAGACTGTAACAATGGTATTTGGGACCAAGACTAAATTTGTAAAGCTTCCAGTGACTGAGCTCCTGATTAGAACCAACGCTAACACCACCCTAACACCTGTCACTAGTTTTAAATACCTGGGCTTATGGTTTGACTCCCACTTAACATTCGGGATGCAAATTGATACCCTGACAACCAAGACCTATGCCAAACTAGGGGTACTTTACAGGAACAAATCCTCCCTAAGTCTCCTGGTCAGAAAGCGTATCGCACAGCAGATGCTAATGCCAATTATTGACTATGGAGACATAGTATATGGCTCGGCTCCTCAAACCCACCTTAGCAAACTTGACACCCTCTACAATTCAATTTGTCGTTTTGTTCTCCAATGCAACTACAACACACATCACTGCGAAATGCTCAAATAACTAGTTTGGTCAACACTAGAGTCTAGGCGCAAAGTTCACCTTTCCTGACTTGCCTTTAAATTCTTCATGGGAAAGCTACCCAGCTACCTGAACAAGCTCCTCACCCCTACCACCTGCAGCACTTATCACCTGAGGTCAGACTCCAAAAGACTATTCATGGTCCCAAGGCTCAACAAAGTATCCGGACGTTCCTCCTTCTCCTTCCTTGCACCCCAAAACTGGAACAACCTACCAGAGACTTTCACATCCACCACCAGTTTAAGTTCTTTCAAATCTAAGGCTGTCTCACATTTTAACCTGGTCTGTAACTGTTTCATACGCTCATAATATATATTTTCTTTAACAGTGCACGCAATGTCTTGTATATAATGTATACCCTGTTCATTTATGTAACTGTACTTGTAACCATGTACTATTTGTTTTACTCTGTGCCCAGGACATACTTGAAAACGAGAGGTAACTCTCAATGTATTACTTCCTGGTAAAATATTTTATAAATAAATAAACATTGATTGGAGAAGGCAGGCTGCTTTATTCTTATGAAAAAGCTGGTGAGCTTTCATTCCTTCATTGGCAGCCTGTATGACGACTCCCGCAGAGCATTTGCAAAGATACCTTTCTCTCTCCAACCTTCCTTGGATAAGAGCTCTGCAGTATTTCTGGAGTTTTAGAATGCTTCTCTTCTTGATTTCAGAGTTATCTCTGATCTAAGAAAGTTCTAACTGGAAACAAAGCAATTGGCCTCTTTCCGCTCCAATGCACCCTTTGTTTCTTTCAGTGCTAACTGCACTTCCAACTTTTCTTGCTTCACTTGTTTCTTCATCTTTCTTACTTTGGGTAGTTTCTCATTTTCTCCACTGACTTGAAGAGTCAGATATGAAACCTCCTCTGTCAGATTTCTGTTCACACTCTTTACAGTCTCTATAACACTCAGGATGTTTTCATGGTCATCCATCCTTTTTCCTCGTTCGAGACTTTTAGCTCTCTTTTGAGAGCATGAAGCTCCTTCTGAGAAACTTCCAGATCAGTACTGAGATTGAAAACCTCTTTTTGAGAGACACCCCACTGCATCTACCCATTCCTACACCCATAACCATTCTCCCACGCCCATACTCCCATCCCACAATACCTAACATACCCTTCTTCCAGGGCCTACAAGTCTTTTAGTCTGCCATGGACATTAGACACAAATCCTCATAATAGGGGGGAGTACAACCCCCCCCAAAAAAATTAAAAATAAACACACACACACACACACACATATATATATATATATATATATATATATATATATATATATATATATATATATATATATATAAAAGCTGTGTTTAAAGCAGCATGCATTGGCTAAGGGTTGCTCATGTAATGTGAACATGAGATAAAAAGTGGCACTGTGTGTTCATTTGCATGTCATTTCCCAGAATCCCTTGCTGCAGTGGAAGTGCTGTTTGCTGGGTGATAATGGGGAAAGACAGGGTTGCAGACCTGTCTAAGACATGCAAGTGAATATACAGAAATATTTACAGTTGCTATATATATATATACATATAATATACATATATATATATTTATATACAAAGAAAAAAATGAAGTAGCGCCTACAAAAGTCTAAACCTACACAGATTTCATACTTATATGTGTCTGTAAAGCTAATGATAAATCTAGACCATATATGTTATAGGTAAGTGCAAATTTTATATTGCCATATAATTGAACAAATGCTTCAAACTAATATCATATGTATAAAAAGCTAAAAAATACAATATACAAAACAATTGTGATACAAATAGAAAACCAGTCCCAATACACTGTCCTCCAGAGTCTTTGCAGCCTGTTTGGAGGGATCAAAACTCCCTTGAAGATATCTAGAGAAAAGACAAACAAAAAACAGGCGCACTCATAGTGTAGTATAGTTACAAAAATGTTTATGGTACTGGATAAAATATAAACTGCGCACTTACAAACAAATCAGGATTAATAGCATGTATGAGATAGTTACTCAATCGCCAAAAATAGCAGCAGGGTCCCAGCAGAGCCTCCGGTGCAGATCCGATGTCTCGTTCCTGTGTTAAGGGGGGCGGCGGTTGTAACAAACACTCCATGTACCGGATGTAAAATGTGCGCGCCATCAGAAGTTCTAAAGACGAAACGCATAGGGTGTGGTTTTGGAGTGCAAATATTGCCAGTTTTTATTATACTGCAAGCACGAACACACAAACGGGAACACGTAGCCCTTTTCCACCTGGGAGGTCAACAACAGCAGTGATTTCATGCCAGGAGATTATACAGCTGATCCGGAGAGCCCCGTGATGGTATGAGCAGTTGGAAGTCCTGACAGCCGAGGATGAGCATCTGTCAGTAGAGAGACCGGAAGGGGAAGTGCACGGCACACATTCTAAATCCCGGTACCGGAGTGTTTATTACAACCGCCGGCCACCTCCTCCCCTGTCACTCAAGGAAGTGGGAAACCCCATTATTGGTACTGGCACTGCCTTTACTTACCAGGACTTGCATGCCAGTGAGGGCAGAATGGCAGCCAGAAACCAGCTTCACTAGTTTTGCCTTAGCTGGTTTGTGTGTATACTCTGGTCTGGATTGATTATGTGTTTATGACATCCCGGCACAATAATTGTAATTATGTACTGTAATTGTTTCAACACTTTTTTTGTACAACTCTAGTACATACAACACGGGTCACCTGTTCTCCTCTTTTGGCCCTTCCCATTTGATTGGAGGTGGTATAAAATGTTTGCTTTGTGCACTTGTTAAGTAGTCCCATAGTCACTTTCAGATATCATAACCAGAGTATAGAGTGTTTTCTCTTAGCTTGACCTATGTCAATGAGGTCATAAAGTGGTTCTGGTGAGAGGGGCTTATGGTTTTGTGATTTGAGAACAGTACAGTATATCTTTTCACTAACACTGTCTGTATGTTATGTCCTAATGAAGGTATAATTTTTCACCAAAACATTGATGCTACAATAAATTCTTGAATTTCTTCATAAAGACTGGTGTGCTATTTGATTTTTGCTTTTTTTAAATGGAAACACTATGCAAGCTTTCATTTGTGGACTTAAGTTTAGTTTCCTGATTGCATCAGGTACAGCAGTGGCTTACTGTCCCGGCCAGCTTTAAGCTAATGCGGCTGCCCCCGCGGCTTAAAAATAGCTGCGGGCGGCGCGCTGCAATCTTCGGCCATTTTCGGACGGTTTTCCCACGCCTCGGCACTTTCAATAATAAGCGATATTAGCGCTTATCTATTGAAGCGGCCGCCGCGCGGGAAACTCCATTTTAAATGGAGAAAAGCCCCGTGGTTAGTCCGCAATACACCCGGCAAGCTTTAGAATAAAGCTGGCCGGGACAGTACATTAGGGCTCTTAAAACATTGTCCATGCTGTTACTGGGCTCACTGCAGTAACATCCCACTTGAAACACCACTTGTGGCAGCATGACCAGTGATCAGTGAGAAACAGACAGAGTTTGCCGCAGGAGTGAAATTCCCTGTGGTTTGTTTTGTCTACAGATTTAAAACCATCACGTGTGGGTACACTGTCCCTTTAAGTCAAAGTACAGATGCTGCCACCAAGATTCAACCACTTCACGTCGATATCTCTTGGCAAATACACCAAAAACCCCGCTATATAGTCCAAAATATACTGATGGCCCATCGGATTAACAGAACGCGGGTCCCTGCTCTGTGAATCCTACCGGGTTCTACCTGTCTGTAAAATACGCGCAGTAAGAGATAGACAGAATCAGTAACTCTACCTGCGCGAATCTAACAGGCAATCGCGGGGTTTTATTTTATTTTAATATTACAGTATTTTAGCAGGGGTCTCCGGAGCTCAACGGCATTTATTTTAGGTCCTGGGAACCCCTGCTTCCCAAGTCAAAGGCCCTGTTATGGGGTGCCAGTATACCGGCGGCCATGTTTAAATTCTCCCGCGTTACGGCCCACATGGTTGGGGGATTTAAACCAAGCAGAGGGATACCAGCACCACATAACAGGGCCTGTAACTAGGGAAGCAGGTTGTCCCCCAGGTGTTACTCCACAGGTGTTATCCAAGGGGTTGGAGTTAGTGCCCGAGATAGACACATGTTGGGATCTACTTGATAGGTAGAAATTAAACCAGTTTAAAGCATTCTTCCCTATTCCAGAGCACTGGAGTTTGTGTAGCAAGATAACATGATCAACAGAATCAAAAGCCTCTGCAAAATCTAGGAATATTGCACCAGTAAGTTGTCCCAGTTCCATTCCACAGTGGATCTCATTGCAAACTTTTAGGAGGGTAGTTAACGTGGAGTGTTTGGGGTGAAAGCAAGATTGAAATTTGCTAAGGAAATTTGTCTTGGTATAGTAAACGCTTAATTGAGAGTGACTTTGGATAGTATTGGGAGAAGAGAGAGTGGCCTGTAGTTTGACTGTTTTTGTCCCCACATTTGAAGATTGAGACACCTTTGGCAGTTTTCCAGGTCTTAGGGGCCTGAAGACAAGATAGAGTTGATTAGGGAAGCAAGCAGTTTGGCAATGGCTGGGGCACCAAGCCTTAGGAACTTAGAATGCAGTAGGTCAGGTCCACAGTTGCTGGTTAGTTTTAATTTGAGGAGCGCTCGTGTAATCTCCTGTTAAGATACTGGGACAAATTGAAAACTGTGGGCAGTGTTGGGAGAGGGTGGGGCTATAGAGTTACTGCCAGAATGAGGTTCATGTATGTAGTTCAGGGTGCGTTTCGCTAATAAATTAGTAGCACACCGCACAAAGTATTCATTGAATGCATTTGCAGTCAGTGGGATTTGCCAGGGTAATATCCTCCTCAATGATATTACATGGTTGTTGATGGCTAGAAAGCTGGAATATATTGTTGATAACCTTCCAGAAGTTGACCTTCTGTTGCTGACAACAGAGGGCAAGGATGGTGATGAGGATGAGGACAGCTTTCAGTCTGGCAAGGTTAAGTGCAAGCTTTATTTACTTTATGCTGGCTAGGTAATGTTTTATTTTAAAGGGGCAAATACATTATTATCCATATGTGGATAATAGTAATTTTGCCCATTAATGTACTGTATGTGTTAGGGGAGTTGTTGGGGGTAAACGGGGTGGGTTGTGTATTGGTAGGTATAGTAGTAGGTATAGTAGTAGGTATTTAATTGTTTACTGGGGGTAGAGGGATTAATTGAAGGAGGTAGTTGCTCAAGTGTGGGTAGTTAGGCCTCTCGGGTGGGCAGTGTGGGGGTTAACCCTTTCATCTCCATATGGTTACTACCGCTAAGGTAATGAAGGGTTTAACCCCATCCCACTGCCCACCCGAGAGGCCTAACCACCCACCCTGGGGCAATTACCCCCTTCATTCACCCCCTCTGCCCCCAATAAACCTAGTAGTCTGCCTTTACCCCTTCATTTCCTTAGCGGTTAGCCACTAAGGCAATGAAGCTACCTAACTGTTAGGTCTCCTGAGCTGAACCTCACTCTCGGCGACCCCCTACTTCCCAAGATACATCCCAGGTATGGGGTGACAGAATCCCCCTGCAAGATTTAAATCCCCCTGTCACATGATGCGGAGGATTTTAACATTGCTGGGGCCGGCACCCCATACTGGAGCCGGTATCTTGGAAAGTAGGCGGTCCCCCAACGTGGTTCAGCTCTGGAGACCCCCTCCTACAATACTGTATTATTAAAATAAAATTAAAGCATCGTGATCGCCTGCTACAGGCGCACAGGTAGAGTGACTGAATAAATCTATCTCTTACTGCGCGTTTCTTACTGTAAGAAGCGGGGAGTGCGTCCCCCATGGCGCACTCCCTCCTTGCCTGATGTCTCGCGCAACCCCAATGTCTTTTCAGTGCGTGCGCACTCCCGAGGAGCTTTTCTGACATCACGGAGTCTGGCTCCGCCCCCCACTTGCGAGGCGCATCAATGTCGCATGGCGCACACACGCACTGCTCCCAAGCTGCTTGTCAACTCTCCTTATGCCCACCTGTCTCCTGTGTCTCTCCGCCTATTCATGTCTCTGTGGAGGCCGCGCCTCCACTCCCCTCTCTCATTGATCATGCTCTCCCATATATGCTCAGCTGTGCCACTTGCACTTTGGCTGAGCATAGTTCCAGTTAGCGCTGTACTCCCACTTCCTGGTTCCTTGTCCTGCCTTGTCTTGTTCCCTGCTGCTTGCTTTCAGATTGATCTCCGGTGTACCGACCTGGCTATCTCCCAGGAATCCACTCTTCTGGCTTATCGACCCGGCTTACCTCTGACCTTCCACATCTCTCCAATCCTGACCACAGCAAACGGACCTCTATTCTCCAACTGGCTCCAACCCCTGACCACGGCTTAAGGACACTGACCATTCTACTGGCTTCTACCTCTGACCTTAGCAAGTACCTAACAATTCTACTCTCTCCAATCCTGAACCGGCTGCCCGACCATCCGCACTCCAGACTTGCCCCTGTGGCTGTGGGTGGCGTTATACCCATCCCCACCTCAGTACCGGGGTCCCGCCTTGTTTGTGGTGAGCACGGTGTTACACTTAGAGACAGGTAGAACCCAGAGACAGATTCACACAGCGCAAGTCCCATTCAAATGCAGGGAACCTGCTGTGTTTATCCGATGGGCCATTAGGTCAGTTTTCGGCTACTTCACAAGGTTTTTCACCAAAATCTTGATTTTTTTTTGCGAGAAATGGTTGAATCTAGGCCCCTGCATCTGTAACTAAAGAAAACATACTCCACTCAAGAGGCTAACTAAAGAAAATAGCTTTTCTAACTATCATCATTGACCAGCTAAGCTGGTCTCCAGTCAAACATAAAAGTGTATCAGAAGTTGTATGTGTTGACCTTACCCTCACAGGTAAAGTAATACAATCAGCACAGTCCTTTCCAAGGTATATATGCTGTGTCCGAGGACTACAGGTGCACAGCCTTCTCATACCTCAGAAAGTATCTTTCTATTTTTGTCCGTCCTGAGTGTCTTCTCTTTTTTAATGTAACTCCAATAAACATACTATTTAAATTTTTCCTGGTGAGCCCCTGTGTCTGGATGGCTGCGACATCAATCTTCTCTTCCTATTCTCATACCTCAGGTTTATTACTGTCTACTGGCATCTGCTGTCAGCAGAAATTAACCCCATCATGCTGGAAACAAATCAAGTTATAACCTTCTGCTGACAGATTGAATCTCTATCACTATACATACACTATATATACACCTCTTTAACTTGATCCAACATTAATTCAGAAAGCATCAGGCTCTTTTCGCCTTCAAAGAGACCTCAAGGATTTTATTATGTACTATTTTGCTTACAAAAAATAGTTCTAGTTTGGAATGAAATTTTATTACATGTACTTGATCCCTTTTCTGTATAGCATATACCAAACATTGTAGAGAAGTCAAACACAATTATTTTAAGTGTGCAATCTTACATAGTTAGCCAATGGCAAGTCATATGGGCGTCTGTATAGGAAGGTGTTTGTCAGTTAAATGTTTTCTTTACCTTATCCCACCCTGTACTTACCAGAGAACTAATAAAGTTAAGAAGATTTGGGGAAGGGTGACTCTGGCTGTACAAGAATTTGCTGAACATAAACATCACACAGTAACATCAGCCAAAATAAGCCAGAGGAAATTAAGCCTAACTTAAAAAATTAAATGATAAATACTTTTAGGTATCTAATTTAGGTAAAAAGGGTATTAATTTCCAGAGGTGACCCCTTAAACATGTCATTGAAATTAGTTAACTTTGGTCCTACTGCAGGAAGGAGTGCCCCTTTAAGCATTGGCATGTTCTTGATCAGAGTGACACCATAATACACGTTTTTTTAAGACTTGAAAGAAATTATGTTTCTCAATTCTACAAAGTATTTATATGTCTCTAAATAAAATAACATCATAATGTATTTCATAAATGATTTAAGAAGTATTTATTTAGTATGATCCATCCATGTTTCACAATATGCAGTGACTGATGGCTGGTAGTCTACAGAATTGTAGAGATTTTTTGGGAACTTGTTATCAGTTCATAAAAACTCATTGCTTTTGTTATAAAATATTATGATACAATATGAGCATATTAATTAAGAAAACAAACTATGATTAAGTGTTTCAGATAAAGCTGAAGTGTGATTAGATAGATAATTGCAGATCTTTGCCAAAGCTACAGCATGCTGCTGTCAACATAAGATCTTTCTGCATTTCTTAAAAACTAAAAAATTCTACTACTCTTTCAATTTACTAAATACAGCTTTGTAAACGGTAATAATTTTATGTTATAAGCAATCAATCTGTTAAGCATTTATTTGATAACACTGGCAATTTACTGCAATGCGTTTATGAAATCTAAACTTCATGCATAGATGAGAAAATGTTTTAAGCAAGCTGTTATCTACACAACTGAATAATAATGTGCACCCAGCATTCTCGAAACATTGTTGAGTGAATTGTCTTGCAGTACTCCCTCAGTTTGATTATTTATTTATAACATGTTTTACCAGGATGTAATACAGTATATTGAGACTTACCTCTCATTTTCAAGTATTTCTTGGGCACAGAGTTATGATGACAAAAACATGGTTGCAAATGCATAGTTACATTAAGTGTACAAGGTTATACATTATATACAAGATATTGCATGCACAGTTAAAGATAATATATGTTATCTAGGTGTATTTAACAGTTACAGACCAGATTCAAATGTGAGACAGCTTTAGTTTGATTGCATCCTTCTCTAAAGAAGATGAATGGTTGAGTAATATGGTGGTCATTTGATTCCTTGGTTGTACTTACTGTGTTAACGGTTTTAAACCAGCAAAGCTACAGAAAGTCACTTGTACAGATGTGTAAATATGTAGGATTGATTAAAGTACAGTTTTTAATGTTATAAAAAGACATACAGTACTGTACCATATGTCAATCCTAAACTGTGCCCTATTTGAAAATTATGTTTGACCCAAGTAAATGGCAATCACTCTACTTCAATTACAGATTTAAAAAAAAGATTTGGCGCCTACATCCATCATACTCCTTCAAGCTCATACATTTATGATTTACAGTAAATATTAGTTTCTATTTTCTATGTTATTTGGATTTTGTGATTATTTTTCCATCTGCAATTGAAAAAAGGAAAACATTTTTACCTAACGTTAAAAGGAATAAGAATTAAAGAGTGACACATTGTGCTCATTTACATGTAATTACCCAGAATCCTCAGCTGCAGTGGAAGCACTGTTTGCTAGTCGATAATGGGGAAAGACAGGGTTGCAGACCTGTCTGAGACATGCAAATGCACCACAAGGGATATTTTTATTACTGTACCCAACGATGCAAAGAATACAATTATATTTGCATGCGACTCTGTTTTCCTAAGCAGTATGTTTGAAATAAAAGGATTATGAATGTTTTAGCAAGCATTCTATCACAATATTTATGCCACCATTTATTTAATAAAACTAAAAGTAGTGAAGTTCAGCATTAAAAGGACATAATATTTAAAGGTTAGTTAGATTTAAAAACCTAGTACTTTAGGTTTGTCTTTTTTTTTATTTGAAGGCTTTTTCACCATAAAATAATTTACTGTCAAAGTTTAACTCAATTACATATGGATTATAATTGTTAAGATACCAAACAATACAAATGCTTTTTTAAATCTGTAATGTACTGATTTAAACTTTTGAAGATTTGATCTTTTAAATTGACATTTTACATAAAAAAAAATCATAGAAACCTTGATAGTGTATTATGACAGTGAAATACTTCCTTGATTTATGAATGTAGACATTTGTGAATATCAGTTTCCCAGTTATATATCAATGTTTTAATATAATGTCTCAGTAAAAATCTCAATCCTGCATGCCGGTGATTTTAAACTCAGGTATTCTTCACACTTCACAAATGTAAAATCTGTCCCTTCCATTGAACACACTTCAATGGAAGGGTCATTTACCATATCAAACAAAAAAATTAACTTTTGCCATTAAGTTGATACTAAAAAAGATTTTTTTACATGAATCAATAAATCAATGAATTTAGGTACTCACATTGTTTTTGACTACTTAAGCAGATGCACATGCACTTTGGAGTTGACTGTAGGATGAGTTATTTGGGGAAGCAATTTTAATGGGCTGTATCAAATTCTGTGTCAGTCACAAATGTTCTCACCTTAAAATATATTTCTGATGGTATCAGGGAAACTTTGGAGTAAAACCGGTGCAAAAGGATTATATTTTATTTTTAGTACTCTGGCATCATGCTCAACATTATGCACCATATAGGCATTGCTCGGTAAGGCCTATCAGTAGGAGGGGTTAATGAGATGTTGCCTCATATACACATTATAACTTTCAATAATAGATAGATTGTGCAGTACAATTAGTTTTTTGTTGCTGCATCATATTACGACTTCTGCTCTGATAGACTACAGTACATACAAATTTGAATGCAGATGTTCTGTGTTGATATCACTCTTGAATTTTTTTTCCACTTGTAATTTTTTATTATTTTTGAAGGCACAGCCAAGATACAGCTTATGAACATTACTGCGTCATGCAATATCAATAACATATGTGCATCTTAGCAGGATGCAAACATTAAGCGAAGTTTAACAGGGTGGTATAAACAATGAACATATACGACAAGTATTACATAATATATATTAAATAATATAAGACAATGGAGAGAGGGTAGGGGGAAGACAGGGAGGGGTGGGGGAGGGAAGAGGGGGCCGTGAACTCCTACTAAATCTGTGGTTCCTAAGTTTATCAATCCGCGTTGGTGGAGACCGAGAGTAGTGTAATGCTAGTATATTGATCCGTAAGCTCTAGTAGCCCTCCAGACTGTGGACTTTCGTTATCAACCGCATTATAGGAGAACGCATCTACTGATTATTAATGCAGTATCGTGGATCTATCCACCCCTGGGATGTCTGTCTGTTCCAGCCAAGGAGTCCAGACTTTTAGGAAATTTTCGCCAGTGTCATTAACTAAACTCGTAAATTTTTCCATCTGGCATACAAACCAAATTCTGTTCCGAATCTTGGGGATTATAGGAATTTCATTCTGTTTCCATAAAGCTGCAATCTCGCACCTCACGGCTGTAGCAAAATGAGCTATTAATTTGAGTTCTGATTTTGTGATACTCCGTATTGCTCTGCCTAATAAGAAGAGTCTGGGATCAAATGGAATTTCTATGTCCAATATCCTTTGCAGCCAATCTTTGATCTTTTCCCACAACGGGGTTAACCGGGGGCAAGACCACAGCATATGTAACAGATCTGCGGGTTCTCCACATTGTCTAGGGCACAATGGGGAGCTTCCCTTTACAAATTTAGATAATCTAAGCGGGGTGAGATACCACCTCATAAGGACTTTATATGCGTTCTCCTTTAATGTTGTGCAGATCGAACTTTTTGCCGCAGAGGTTGCGATTTGGGTCCAGTCTTCCATAGCTATGTTCTCTCCTAAGTCTGCCTCCCATTGTAACATATATCCTAGTTTGTGTGTTACTTTAATGCTAGAACCGATTACTTCTCTGTACAACTGCGATGTAAGTCCTTTTGTATTTGTCTTTCTGAGACAGAGCTTTTCGAATTTTGTCAACGGTGAATGTGGTTTAGAGTTGTTGTAAAAGGCTCTAACCTGGAGGTATCTATAGAATTCTGAGTGTGGGATATTTTTATCCTCTTTAATTTGTTCAAATGTTATAATTTTGTTGTCGTCCTCCAGATCCTTTAATCTTGTTATATTATTGTGTTTCCAAATTTGAAAATTTGAGCTAAGCATCCCTGGAGCAAAATGGGGGTTTCCCCATAGTGGTGTCATTAAGGTATTTTTGTTTGTAAGTCCACATTTGAATTTAGTGGCATCCCAGATTGCTAAGGAATTGGTCATTGAGGATAGCGGTGGGTGTACAGCATTTTTCCTTGCTATTTTTGGGGTCCATAATAAGTTGCTTAGCTCCAGTGGGGAGCAAGTTTTGTTCTCCAATGCAACCCATCTTTTCAATTCTGGGTGTGTCTGCCATTGGGAGAGTTGGCATAATTGGGCCGCTTGATAGTATGATAACAAGCAAGGTACTGCTAGGCCTCCCTCTGATGGTTGTCTCAGTAGGGTCTGTTTTTTAACTCAGGCTTTTTTGCCCCCCCAAATGAAGTTAAGGATGGAGGCCTGTAACTCGCTAATATCCTTCAGATTCAGTGGTATCGGGAGGGTTTGGAACAAGTATAAGATGCGTGGGAGGAGATTCATTTTTACGCTAAATATTTTGCCGATCCATGAGATCTTGAATCTCGCCCAGAGCCTTATATCTTCCTTCAATATTTTGATTAGTTTAGGGTAGTTTGCTTTATATAGAGATCTATAGTTGTCTGTGATTAATACTCCTAGATATTTGATTGCTGTGCGTTGCCAGCGAAAGTTAAAATTTAGGGAGATTAATTTTTCGTCTGCTTTTGGTATAGTTACATTTAGGGCCTCGGATTTTGTCTGGTTTATTTTAAACCCGGATGTTTTATTAAATTGGTCTAAAAGGCTAAAGAGGTTAGGGAGAGAGGTGAGTGGCCTCGACAAAACCAGCAGGACGTCGTCCGCGTATAATGCTATTTTATGTGATTGGTTATCAATTTGGAGTCCTGAAATATCAGGATTGTCCCTAACTTTGGTTGCTAACGGCTCCATGCACATGGCAAAGAGTAGGGGCGAGAGGGGGCAGCCCTGTCTCGTCCCACTCTTAAACTTAAATAGCTCTGAAGGAAAGCCTTGGTGTATGACTTTGGCTGTCGGCCCTGCATACAGCGCCATGATAGCGTGTATTACACTGGCGACACACTTTATTCGAGCTTGGCTAGTCCCACGAATTCGGGTATACCCGGGTGTATTGAGGTTTGTGACTGTTTTCTGCCCGAGTGCATTGAGGTATTTTCCATGCAGGGATTTAAGCATTTTATTCCCGCTGGCTGCAATACTGCACAGTATATATATATATATATACTGCATTACAATTCATGAATTTATGCCATCTGGTAGACACGCGAAGCATTGCAGCCTATTAAATCCTTATCATTATCATTTAACAGATTAGCCGCCCGTCAGCCAGGCATGAACCCAGGCTGGGAAGGCAAATGCAACGGGGCTTGTCAGAGGTGAGGAGCGGCGCATTCCAGGTATCTGCCAGGTACATACTGGGTATTTGCTCGAATAAAGTGTGTCGGTGCAGTAGTTTATTCTCGAAACCAAATGCTCCAAGTGTGGCCCGTAGGTATGCCCAGTCGATCCTATCGAAAGCTTTTTCTGCATCTAGACTTAACACCATAATTTGTACTTTTTGTGAATTGGCTATTTCTAGCAGATCAATGATTCGTCAGATGTTGTCTCCCGCTTGTCTATCTTTAATAAAACCGACTTGATCTGGGTGTATCAGTCTAGGTAGGATCCGACTTAATCTATTGGCAATCAATTTAGCGTAGATCTTTATGTCTGTGTTAATAAGCGAGATGGGTCTGTAACTTTTACAATCTAATGGGTCTTTGCCAGGTTTGTGAATTATAGAGATCGACGCTTGGAGCATGTTTTCTGGGAATGGATCTCCTGCTAATACCGCGTTAAACATGGTAAGCAGGTGTGGGGCCAAGGATTCGCTAAATTTCTTATAGTAAAGGCCTGTAAAGCCGTCTGAACCTGGGGCCTTTGAGGGTTTTAGATTATCGATGACGCTAGTAAGTTCCTCCATGGAGAAATCGCAGTTCAATCCCTCTCTCTCTTACCTCGTCAACCTTGGTAAATTTGAGCTCGCGAGAAAGGAGGCACGTGCTTGCTCCGTAGCCTTATTTTGTAATGTTTTATCTCATTATATAATTTCTCGTAATATGCCTTAAACTCCTCGACAATTACGGAAGGATTACCGGAAATGACTCCAGATGATCTTCTGATGGCTTGTATGCTATAATTAGGGGGTCTATTTCTTAATTTGTTTGCGAGCATAGTATCTGGCTTGTTTGCTTTATCAAAAAATTTCCTCTTTGACCAACTCATTGAGATATCAGCCTGGGAGGTCAACAGTAAGTTAAGTTCAATTGTGGCGTCTTTAATTGGTTTGAGTAAGCCCGGGTCGTTAGACTGTTTGTGGGAGTCCGAGAGGTTTTTTAACTTGGATTGTAGGAGCTTGATCTTTGCCTCTCGTTCCTTTTTCCGTCTTGAGGCGATACTAATTAAAACGCCCCTTAGCGTTGCCTTATGGGCTTCCCACAATGAGAGGCTGGAGTTAACAGAACCCTTGTTTAGGCTGAATTACTGATCAATTTCCTCGGCTACTACCTGGGCTGTCTCAGGGTTTTTTATTAGGGATTCATTTAGTTTCCAATTTGCTCTAGGTCTGTCTAGGGTTAGCTGGGAGCACCTTAGCTCTATAGGCGCGTGATCCGACCATGAAATATCATGGATCCCAGTATGGGAGATCTTCGGGACCAGTCTACTAGAAACAAAGAAGTAATCGATTCTGCTATAGGAAGAATGAGGGTGCGAGTAAAAGGTATAATCTCTTTCATAGGGATGTTGTTCCCGCCATATATCTATGAGACTGTTCTCTTTTAGGCCCGAGCAAAGTGTGCGGGAGGCGGTTTTCGTATTGCGAAGCTGTGAGCCCGATCTGTCTAGCTTGGGATTGAGGGTTGTATTAAAGTCTCCTGCTACTATCAGTGGACCTTTAGCGACTTTGCTCAATTTGTTGAATACTAAAGTGAAGAATTTAGGTTCAGTATCTCCCGGTGCATATATGGATGCTATTGTAAGCATCTGTCCATTTATCGAACCGATTAAGATTATGTATCTGCCTTCTGTGTCTCTGACTATTTTATCTGCTTTAAATGGACATTTATTATGAAACATAATTGCTACGCCCTTTGTCTTTTTTGTGGATGATGAGAGATAGAATTGGTGCAATCTTTAATCTAAGAATTTTGGGGCGCTAGTGGAACTAAAATGAGTCTCCTGTAGGAGTACAATATCTGCTTGTTTACGTTGATAGTCGGCAAAAGCAATGTGACTTTTCCGGGGCTACTTAGTCCCTTTACGTTATGTGATAAGATTATCAGTCCCATTCTAATATCTCTGTCTGAACTGTCCTAACCATATCTTTGAGTGTGAGGGGTGGGTGTTTATGTATTACCTTCTCGTCGACCCACCGATTTGGAGATGGACGGCTGAGGTGTCCTTTGTAGTATTGTGAGTCACATGGCCAACTGGGATAGGGAGGGGTAGGGAAAGAAAACACAAGGTAAGACAAAAAATACAAAAACTTGGGAGATCCTTTTGGGATCAACGTCCCCGTCGGATCTCTTGCCTTTGGGTGAAAGTTTGCAGCCCCGATTCCTATAACTGGCGCAAGGGTGACCGGGAAGGTCCAGTTTTTTTCACCACAAAGGACTTTGTTGAGTGTCCTGTTCCTATCCAGGACATTCTCTTTCGGCAACATAGCGAGGGCCGGGGATGGGAGCCGGCCTCCCTCGACTTTGCTTAATTTAAAAACATTAAATAACACTCATAGAACATTCACAGAGAAATAGTTACCTCATTATTAATAACTTTCTAGGTGGGTAAGACTATTTTGAAACCAACATGGTTAACTTTACTAACATAACATAACTAAGGCTATATACGTGGCAGAATGTGTCCCTAAAACAGGTATGTCCCTTATTGTAGACTGTCTTGGTCAGCTCTGATCATCCAGGTTACAGGGCTAGCACTATGTATCCTGGCCTCCGTTCGGCTATTACCTACAAGTATTACCCCATAGCTTTATAATAAGAAGTAGAAGTGGTATCAAAGTTGGGGCATAATCCCTCTTTCCTCTATGTGTCTTCCCACATTACTTATAAATCATAATACATTTGACTGCGGGGCCTAAATCTGCATTATCTTCAACTCCTACCTTTTTATTACCCTGACAAAATAGGAATCTATATATAACAGCTACATTCACATTATAGTCCTGAATTGGGGGACCTGTATATCTTTGCTATATTTTATTGTCTGATTGTCCATATTTCAATGACGCGGTATCTGTCCTGCTGGGTTTCGGTCTGTAACGCAGCTTTCCGACGATCCACCAACATATTCTCGGCTGTTAGCTGAGGGGGATGAGGGGGTGCTCTTGTATCTTATCTTCGTTATGCTGTAGGCTCTCCTGCCTCCTGGGGTAAGTCTACGTGGCTTATAGCTGGTATCAGGAAATCCGGCTGGGTGTACCAAGATGGCCGCCGCGTCTGGGTGTCAGCTTGAATTGACCAACTTTATTCCACCATTTTGCGAACAAACGGACAGTCTACAGGTATTGCCCTTTTAAGCCTTAATTGATCCTTAATTGGTATCAATTGTGTGTCATTTCTTGGGCTTTTCACGCCGAAGTTGTCAATTTGCTCCAGCTCAGGGGAGGACGTGGACGCAGCAGCTCCCTCCAGTTCAGTGTTTTCGCCCCGTAGGCCCAATTTTTTCAGAAATTGGCCCTTTTCTTCAATCGATCGCAGGGTAACGGCAGCACCATTCCTGAGGACCATTATACCAAAGGGAAAATCCAACGATAACGTACCCCTTTGTTTTCAGCATCCTGGTTATAGGCAGAAGGGTCCTTCGCTTCGCCAGGGTAGTGGGGGCCAGATCCTGAAATATTAACATTTTAATTCCCTCGAATTCCACTGTGCCTGCTGCTCTGGCTATTTGACAAACCGATTATTTTATTCGAAAATAATGAAGACGGGTGATAATGTCTCGTGGGGGATCATTAGGCTGCGGCTTAGACCTCAGGGCTCTATGGCACCTGTCCAAATGTAACTCTGCTTCAGATTTGTCCGGGAAGATGCTGGTCAGCCATTTTGTGACAAACTCCTCGTGGTCTGCAATCTCCTCAGGGACACCTCGTATCCTTATGTTATTACGACGGTCTCTGTTCTCGGCGTCCTCTTGCCTACTGGCTATCTCGTTTATTTGCTCTTGGAGATTGGCCGAGGTTTTATCTTGTCTGCGCACAGCTTTTATTGTGGAATCTAATTTTGTCTCCATTTCGTCTGTTCTGGCGCCAATGTTGTTAATATCGCGTCGCAGCTCTGCAAGTTCATTGTGCATATATGTCTTCATTTCGTTGCAGAATTCTCACATCACTCTGCGGGTGATCGATTCTGTATCTTTTGGGGTCGTGCAGTCCTCCGGTACCTGATCTTCCTCGGAGTCTGAGCCTGTGGGTGGCGTCGGGGAAACCGTTCCATCTTTGCGGGCCATCAGGTTTATTGAAGTACTTGGTGAGTACCGTGGATGTACGGCCTGATTTTGGTTTGGTTGGCATTGCGAGTGCTTCCCCTGCTGCAATCTCTGTGTTTTGCGTGGATTTGACTGATATTAACGCGTTTGAGTGTTTAAATAGTCGTCGAGGGGTGCGGAGCTCACACTCTAGGCTTCCATGCACCTAGTCCTCGCGCATGCGCCCTCGATATCACTCTTGTTTAATATATTAGAGATGTGATAGTCCAGGCAAAAGTCATATCTTAGACTGGACTGTTATGCCAAACTATCATTTCTGCTTCTTGTTGAGCTAAATCTTTCTTATTATAGGTAGAGAGGGGCAAATTTGGATCCGGTGCAGATCAGTTACATAGTTACAAAGTTACATAGTAGATGAGGTTGAAAAAAGACATAGGTCATCAAGTTCAACCTATGCTAAATTTAGACAACAGATACTTTATCCTATATCTATACTTACTTATTGATCCAGAGGAAGGCAAACAAAAACCCCATTTAAGGGGAAAAATTAATTCCTTAATTACTCCAAGAATTGGCAATCGGATTAATCCCTGGATCAACATCCTTTCCATGTATACTTATTTGGTATATCCCTGTATACCTTTCCTATCTAAAAACATGTCCAACCTTTTTTTGAACAAATCTATTGTATCTGCCATCACAGTCTCCATGGGTAATGAATTCCACATTTTAACTGCCCTTACTGTAAAGAACCCTTTCCTTTGTTGCTGCTGAAATTTCCTTTCCTCCAACCTTAAGGGATGGCCCCGAGTCCTTTGTACTGCCCGTGGGATGAATAGTTTTTTTGAAAGCTCCTTGTATTGTCCCTGAATATATTTGTATATAGTTATCATATGCCCTCTTAGATGCCACTTTTCTAATGTAAATAAATCTAATTTAGCTAGCCTCTCCTCATAAGTTAGAATGTCCATCCCCTTTATTAAGTTGGTGGCTCTTCTCTGCACTCTCTCTAGTTCCATAATGTCTTTTCTTAGGATTGGTGCCCAAAATTGTACTCCATATTCAAGGTGTGGTCTTACTAATGCTTTGTAAAGGGGCATAATTATGTTTACTTCCCTTCCATCCATTGCCCGTTTGATGCAAGATAAGATCATGTTTGCCTTTGCAGCTACTGCATGACATTGGGCACTATTGCTAAGCCTGCTGTCTACAAGCACTCCTAAATCCTTCTCTATCAAGGATTCCCCCAATATATCTCTATTTAATTTGTAAGTCGCCTTTTTATTCTGTCATCCCAAATTCATAACCTTACATTTATCTGTATTAAACCTCATCTGCCATTTACCTGCCCACGTTTCCAGTCTCTCCAAGTCCTTCTGAAGAGAAATTACATCCTGCTCTGATTCTATTAACTTACACAATTTAGTATCATCAGCAAAGTTGGAGACTTTGCTCTCGATCCAAACCTCAAGGTCATTAATAAACAAGTTAAAAAGCAGAGGTCCCAGTACTGATCCCTGAGGTACTCCACTCACGACTTTAGCCCAACCTGAAAAAGTTCCATTTATGACATCCCTCTGTTGTCTGTCCTTTAACCAGTTTTCAATCCAGGTGCATATATTATTACTGAGTCAAATTTTCTTTATTTTGTACACCAACCTCTTGTGTGAAACCGTATCAAAAGCCTTTGCAAATCTAAGTAGACCACATCAACTGCATTACCCTGGTCTAAATTCCACCTTAACTCCTCAAAGAAACAAATAAGGTTAGTCTGGCAAGATCTATCCTTCATAAATCCATGCTGACCATTACTAATAATTTTGTTTTCCATTAGGTATTCCTGAATATTATCCCGTATTAAACCTTCCAGTAGTTTCCCTACTATTGAAGTCAGGCTTACAGGTTTGTAATTTCCCGGTTGTGATCTAGCTCCCTTTTTAAATATAGGCACCACATCTGCTTTACGCCAATCTTGTGGTATTGAGCCTGTGGAAATGGAGTCCTTGAATATTAAATATAATGGTTTTGCTATTACTGAGCTTAACTCCTTGAGAACTCTTGGATGTATGCCATCGGGGCCAGGTGCCTTATTTACTTTAATTTTTTCAAGTCGCTTATGAACTTCTTCCTCAGTTAACCAATTGTTCATTAATATGGAGGTTGTGGCTTCCTCCTACGGCACTACTATTTAACTTGATTCTTCCCTGGTAAACACAGAGGCAAAGAATTTGTTTAATACCTCAGCTTTTTCCTTATCTCCAATAAGCTGCCTACCCATCTCACACTGAAAGGGTCCTATATTTTCTTTTCTCATTTTTTTGTTATTAAGGTACTTAAAGAACTTTTTAGGGTTGACCTTACTTTCTATTGCAATCCTTTTTTCATTATCCATTTTTGCTAATTTTATTGCCCTTTTGCAATTTTTGTAACATTCCTTATCATTCTGATACGATGTCTCTGTCCCTTCTGACTTAAAGAATCTAAATGCCTTCCTCTTCTTGTCCATTTCCTCCCCTACCTGTTTATTTAGCCACATTGGTTTTGACTTATTTCTTTTATACTTATTACCAAAGGGTATACACTGATAAGTGTGCTTTTCGAACAATGTTTTAAAGACTGCCCATTTTTCTTCTACATTTTTCCCTGCAAAAACCTCATCCCATTGTATTACTACTAGATTAGACCTCAGTTTATTAAAATCTGCCTTTCTAAAGTTTAAGGTCTTTGATGAACCCAAGTAATCTGTTTTTTGATAATTTATTTCAAATGAGACCATGTTATGATCACTGTTACCCAAATGTTCGAGGACTTGAATATTTGTTATTACTTCTACATTGTTTGATATGACCAAATCCAGAACTGACCCTCTCTTGGTTGGTTCCTCAATAATTTGGGTCATATAATTGTCTTTAAGCACCCCAGAAAAACTGTTTCCTTTTGTTGTAATGCTAATCTCATTGCCCCAGTCTATGTCTGGATAATTAAAATCCCCCATTATGCAAACATGACTCAGTTTTGATGCCTTCTCCATTTGCAAAATTATTTTAGCTTCCTCAATCTCACAGATATTTGGTAGTTTATAGCATATTCCCACAAACATTTTCTTTATACTTTTATCTCCACTGCTAATTTCTATCCAAAAAGTCTCTACATTTTCATCATTCCCTTCATAGACATCATCCCTTATAATAGGTTTTAGATTCGGTTTAACATATAAACATACTCCACCTCCCCTTCTATTTGTTTGATCCTTCCGAAAAAGAGAATAACCCTCTAAATTAACTAAAGTTTGGTTCCTTTGGTGGTTCCTTTTAGTCAATGGTTTTCCGCGGATCACATTTAAAAAGGGTGATTCGCCTTCTCTGTTTTTTTCCCCCCATTAATAATCCAATTCATGGTTTCTGCAATCCGTTTTAACAATCCAATCCACGAATTCAGCAATCCGCGTGCAGATTGCTAAATCCGTGGATACACAAAACATAATTTGAATCCTCACAGGGGGTCACAAAAAGAGTGCCCTCTTGTTTGCACTCACGCAATGATGGTGATATTGGATAGTGGGTACAATTGGCCCAGAGTAAATAACTCAAAACTGGTTGTTCATAAGAGCTACCAGTGGCTCACAGAAAATAAAACAATAACATTTTATTAACATATATTAAAAATGAAAGACAAATTGTGAACTACTACATACATGTGATGTAGAAAATGACCTACCACACAAGAAAGGAGAAAAAAGAGGGGAGGGGGGACACACATAGAGTAGTATGTCTGTGTAATTGAGAATAGGATGCTTAGATTGCACTTACACAAGGATGAGGATATTAGAACATTTATCTTACATTTAGGATCAGGAACACTCAGGAATATTATTCCTAAAGGTCTTTATATGCCCAATCTCCTTCTCCTGAATCTTCCACAGGGTTGGTCTGGATCCTTAAAGTACTGGTACTTTTTAAATCTTCCTAGTCTTAATAAGTCTTCCAATTAGATTAATGGACAAAATGGATAGTTTCATACTATTTAATATAATAAAAAACACCTATATAGATATAATAAAAAACTCACTATTCAGTGAATATGAAACGAAGCAAGGTAAATGTAACACATTGAATTTACCCTTAAGTAACACAGTTATATATTATTGAACAATTGCAATTGGAGGATGTCCCGGAATCTCTTATTGGTTATTTGACACTCCTAACTCGTGTTGGGTGTGTTAACTAGAGCTTCACAAACAGTTCGTAAAGTTATGCAGCAATCCCATATAGGGAAGCTGGTGTAATCTCACCAATTTGGTTTTCTCTGAGGGGTAGTTACCTGCGATCCTGGGGGAGATTGTGTCCGTTGTTTCACTTGTGGTCAGCGTGGTCAGCGTGGTCAGCATGCCCGTTGCTCATTCTGAGCCTCTGCTCTCAATGTATACCTGTGTATTTGTGTACTCCTAAGTAAGAAAACTTTCAGTCGGTAAATGTTGGATAAATGTTCTAATATCCTCATCCTTGTGTAAGTGCAATCTAAGCCTCCTATTCTCAATTACACAGACCTACTACTGTAACGGAGTTTCTGGACCCACCTGACCCACCCAATCTCACATTGGCCCCTGTGGTCTAACCAGTCCCCATTACATGGTCGTGTCTGGTGGTGCACCTGTTGGCAACAGGACTCCTGAGTCTCCCGCATGATGTTGTGTGGGGAATGTCAACCCAGACAGGCAGCTGAGGTAGTGTGTTAGAGTCCTACCTACATACAGTTCAGCGCCTCCACCTCATCAGGATCTCTGCGTCCGCAAGGAGATGGATCTGATGAGGAACTCCTTCTTGGTGGTGCCTTCCGCTGTGGAGTAACTTCACACTCACACATTGGGATTCTTGTGAAACAGGGCATCTTTATTGATGATGGTATAGGCAGACTGCCCCTCGCAGCAGACAGCTCAGCCGCTCATCTCTCTGCTGCACTCAATCTGGAAGGTTCCTCCTTCTCCTAATGGAGTTGCTTTCCACCTCTCCCCTCAGGGACATTCACCAGCTTGTCTCTCTTGAGATGCCCAGACAAACAGCTATTGCATCAGCCTCTGCAACACTGTTGCACACCTCCACATGACTCTCCTGAACAGAGTCAAAACACCAACTGAACTGAACTGAACTGCTAACTTTTGGCAGTACTGTGTCTTATATCACCTCCAGAAAACAGACACCCTCTGTGTCACTAATCGTGGACACACAGCATGTTGTCACTTCCTTTGGGACATATGACAACTCACCAGGGTTTGAGGGCAAACCTCCATGATTGTTACTGGCAACCATGCATACTTACCAGGATTACTGCTAGCATGAAAGAGATATGTACATCAATTTTACACATGGCTACACTACTCTATGTGTGCTCCCCCCCCGCCCTCTTTTTTCTCCTTTCTTGTGTGCCTAGGTCATTTCCTACATCGTGTGAATTCTCTCAGCACAGAACAGGGAAAGTATCTATATCACAGAGATCACCTCTCTCCATTATATTGTGTATTTTGCATATTGTGTATAATTATTTTGTAATAACACATTGTGAGTGATTGTAGATTGTAGCGCTTTTTGTTCTTTTAAATACTATATACATATGTGAATAAAATCCCCACAGTGAGGTAAAGATTATGGCGTATGAGCAATATGTGCTTCTAAGGTAAGATAACAACCAGGGACATAAGGATATATTTCCAACACTAAATGGTTACCAACACTGAATATGCTACTAATCAACACTATGACAACATATTTTACACTATTTGAGCCATCCATACTGACATAATTTGGATACATAAGATTATTTATCTGTTTACAGATGAAGCGGCCGTTATCCGACCATTAATCAGTTTGAATGATGCACTGTAGTGCATCATGGTCTTAGATGGTCCTCTGCAGAATAAATGGCCCATCAGATTAACACTGCAGGTGACCCTGCTGTTTTAACCCTACCAGGGTCTACCTGTCTGTAAGAGACGCAGAGTAGGAGAGAGGCTGAATCAGTCACTCTACCTGCGTGCCTCTAACAGGCGATCACAGGGGTTTTATTTAAATTTTAGCGCTACAGTATTGTAGCAGGGGGTCTTCAGAGCTTAACTGCATTAAATTTCAGGTCCAGGGACCCCCTACTTTCCGAGTTACAGGCAATGCTCCCTGGACACTACCTGCTCCGTTGTTGTCCCTCTTCTGACTTTGTCCTTTGTGCCGAAATGTATCTATCTGCCTGTTCCCTGCATGCACCCTTAAGGCTCAGGAGACTTGTAGTGGAGCCGTGGGTAAGATGGTCGCTGCATGTTACCTCTGCGCATTTGTGAGAGTCCTATCGCGAATGCACGATATTCCAAAAAGGCAGTGCCCTGTGCCGGCGTCGGCCATGGAGCGGCTCCCTGGCAAGCCGGGAGCCGCAGCTCCCCCGCCCATAGCGGAGGTTAGCGGGGAGCTCGGCTACATATCTATATTCCTCATCTCCTCATCTCCTCTTGTTAGATTAATGCATATACAGTAATTATGTGATATACACACATATGATGTGAATAACACACAACACACAATACCCATGTACATATGGAGGGGATATATATTGTTCTGTTTCAAACTAAAGAAATGTTATACTGTACTAATAATCACCTCTTCAACGTTTTGATACTAAACATGAATCTTGCAGGGAGTGGGTTTATGCAAGACTGAGCAATTAAGCTTCTAGACACACTCCTACCCCTACAAACAGGGCTATTTAAGGTTAGATACCTGAACTGGTCATCATTCCTCCCCTCTAATTAATTCATTCATATTTGCGCAAATACTATGCAACTGAAAATATATCTAAGTACTATATTGTGACATGCGTTTTATCCCTGTTTTAATAAATACAGGGGATTTTTTGTGGGTTAAATTGTACCTTCTGATCAGACATTACACATGCTGAATATAGAAAACACCTAGGGTGTAAAAAGAGTTTGGAATTATACCATATTGTATCGATCTGCTCTGCTATGTTAGAGATGTATGCTGACATAGCTGAATTAATCACTACAGTCTATTGTGATTAACCCCCTTCGGTAACAACCAGGGACATAAGGATATATTTCCAATAACTAATGGTTACGAACACTGAATATGCTACTAATCACTGCTATGACATCATATTTTGCTCTATTTGAGACATCCATACTGACATCATTTGGATTCATAAGATTATTTATCTGCTTACCTTGATACAAACCAATCAGTTTGTGACAATTACTCACAGGGAATATTGTAACAAAACAGATGATTTCCATGTATATATCTGTATACTGACATTGTTTCAATATATCTTTCTACCCCACAACCTGAGATTTTTTAACAATTGACACTGCGTGTATATATGTTGCACTTAGTGAGTCCATTTGGTTAATAACATTTTTTTAAATGTATTTAGACATTTTGTTGTGACCACATACTGTAGTTTTTGTGTGCAGATATGGGTAATATTTTTTGATCCCTCTTGGATCCCTGTGTAAATATCAGTATTCTATTACCCCATTCACTCCATAGATTTAGATACTTCACTGTTACTTGTTTATTAAGGTTGAGCGGTTAGTCATTTTCTGTGTTTATATAGCTCTTATGAACACCCAGTATTGAGTTATTTACTCTGGGTCAATTATACCCACTATACAATATCACTGTGTGAGTGAAAACAATTGGGCACTCTTTTTGTGACCCTCTGTGGGGATTCACATTATGTTTTGTATATGTCTCCTATTCCCTTATGCACCTCCAGTTTTTCATTAACTTTATTCATTGTCGATAATAAGGTTGAGCGGCTGGACCTTTATGTATTATTAAATCCGAGGATAGGATTGTTAAAAACCACCCGCGGATTGCGAAATCTGTGTATTGGTAAAATCCACCAGCGTATTGTATCCAATAGTTTTTAAATTAATCTGCACAAATTGAAATGGGAACAATCTGTTAATGGATTTTGCACGGCGTAAAAGATTTTGAATGGAAAGCTAGAGAAATTCCCCGAAACAGAATTTGACAGTTTCTCCTATCTCTAATTATAGACCAGTTGTAATGAGATTTTAGCAAGTTGTCAATGATTGGAACATTTTACATGATCCTTATTTTTATTAACTGCTGAGCAGAGGAAAAGGTATTTTTCTACAAGTATGCTCAATAAGACTAGCCAAATTTACTTCTATATTTGAGAATGTTTCTTTCCTTCTTTTATGGCTTTTTTAAAATCTTTTTTACAAGCTTATGTGATTGATGGATTTTATGTTATGTCAATATAAATCTATGGCAAATTGTCTAAAATAAGTAAAGGTTGGTTCTTCATTGTCACCAATGTTTTGGTCCTAAAATGTTTTAGTGTTTTGTTTTTTCTGTAACTAATGTATTAGTTTTATTATTTTACGAAAAATATGGAAACATTCACAATAAGGTAAAAAAATGCTAAAATAACATTAAAATGCATCAAAAAGGCTTAAAAGAAGCACAAAGTATATGTTTAGTATTATTTATCAAATATTTCACCAGGAAGTAATACATTGAGAGTTACCTCTCGTTTTCAAGTATGTCCTGGGCATAGAGTTAAGACAAATAATACATGGTTACAAATACAGTTGCATAAGTGAACAAGGTATACATTATATACAAGACATTGCATGCAGAGTTAAAGAAAATATATATTATAGGCGTATGTAACAGTTACAGACCAGATTAAAATATGAGACAGCCTTAGTTTTGAAGGAACTTAAACTGGTGGTGGATGTGAGAGGTGCCTGATGAAGTATATTGATTATACGAAATGCGTCGCAAATTGTGTAACCAGCTTCCCTATCCCTTGGGGGCTGCATACACTCTTGTGTACCTATTCCGGTCGTGATTCCCAAACCTAACTGGCATCTGCAGACGGCTTTAGGGGGCCTTTTTCCACACATGCGCACTTAGACTGCACACCACTCCAACAGCCGCATACACGCGGAGGCAACCCTGCAGTGAGTGCCACAGAGCTAGTCCCAGCGAGCGGGACAGCCACATGAGAGGATTTCAAATCGCCCCTTTGCCTGATGAGCAGTGAAGCCGATGTGATGAGGATTTCGCTTGACCTGGACACGTACTAACTTTTAATTATATGTAAGTTTCTACATTTTTTGTTGTTTAATACACATTATTATATTCTTAACTTGGTGCGCTCCTGTGCTTTCTTTTAAGGTATACATTATATACAAGACATTGCATGCACAGTTAAGGAAAATATATATTATAGGCGTATGTAACAGTTACAGACCAGTTTAAAATGTGAGACAGCCTTATTTTTGAAAGAACTTAAACTGGTGGTGGATGTGAGAGTCTCCGGTAGGTTGTTCCAGTTTTGTGGTGCACTGTAAGAGAAGGAGGAGTGGACGGATACTTTGTTGAGCCTTGGGACCATGAACAGTCTTTTGCAGTCAGATCTCAGATGATAAGTGCTTCATGTGGTAGGAGTATTTGAAGGCAAGACATAAAAGATGAACTTTGCGCCTAGACTCAAGGGATGACCAATCTAGTTCTTTGAGTATTTCGCAGTGATGTGTGTTCTAGTTGCATTGGAGAACAAAACGGCATATTGAATTGTAGAGGGTGTCCAGTTTGCTATGGTGGGTTTGGGGTGCCGAGCCATATACTATGTCTCCATAGTCGATAATTGGCATTAGCATCTGCTGTGCGATACGCTTTCTGACCAGCAGACATAGGGGTGATTTGTTCCTGTAAAGTACACCTAGTTTGGCATAGGTTTTGGATGTCAGGGTATCAATGTGCATCCCGAATGTTAAGTGGATGTCAAACCATATGCCCAGGTATTTAAAACTAGTAACAGGAGTTAGGGTGGTGTTAGCGTTGGTTCTGATCTGGAGCTCAGTCCCTGGAAGCTTTAAAAATGCAGTCTTGGTCCCAAATACCATTGTTACAGTCTTGTCAGTGTTTAAAAACAGTTTGTTTTGGGATATCGAGTTTTCGCGTCTCAAAACGTCAGACTGAAGTATGTGTTCAAGGTCAGAGAGGCTAGGGCTGTGTGCATATAGGATTGTGTCATCTGCATACATGTGTATTGAAGCTTCCTTACAAGCTGTGGGAAGATCATTGATGAACACTGAGAAGAGTAGTGGCCACAGAACAGAGCCTTACGGGACACAACAGGTGATATCCAGGGGGTTGGATTTAGAGCCTGAGGTGGACACATGTTGGGATCTACCTGATAGGTAGGACTGAAACCAGTTTAAAGCATGCTTCCCTATTCCAGATTTCTGGAGTTTGTTATAATCTTTGTCCCGCACGATGAATCTTTCTACTGCATGATGAATCTTACTCCTGATTGGCAGCACAGACTTTTAAAAGCACCAAAGTCCCATCTCTATACTCGCTCTTTTTCTCTTGAGAACCAAACTTCCCAGTATTCTGCAGTATACTTTGAGCAAAATGAATAAGATACATCCACACACACAGTATAATTAAGATATGCAAAATAACTAAATAGTGGGTGCAGAAAACTCACCACTACTGATCAGATGACAAAAGGGCAATATACCACAAAAACAGAGTTGCACACCAGGTTTACTTGCACAAAGGTTGGTTTATTCATACATCATCAAACATTTTGTTCAAAAGGTGGACCTTGATAAGGTCTTATACATCTTGGAAGATGGATGAATAAACAAAACCTTCTTTGTGCAAATAAACCTGGTGTGTACTGTAACTCTGTTTTTGTGCTTTCAGGGCTAGATTCATCAAATTTCCATAAAGTGCAGATATTATCGAATTGGTAGAAATATCTTTAGGGTGCGTTAATAGCCAAAGAATAAGTTGTGAATAACTAATATTTATTTCATCCTAAATAAGGCACGAAGTGGAATTTTAAGTTGACTTATTTTGTCTATAAAGTTGCGATAATGGTAAAATGGAGACAAAGTCGTGGACCTTAACTAAAATGGCAGAGAGGCATCGCCAGACTCTCCTGAGCTGCAGCCTATATAAACCACGGATTCCATGCTACACGTTGCCAGTGCTGTTGGGAGGTAGGGAAGACTAATTTGCTGCAGGGAGTTGGAGGTTTTTGTGAATCTTATTGTGCTTTTGAAATCTTCTTCAGTTGTCCTGTGCATTTTCTTGACTGTCTGTCTGTGTGGGTGCTTCTGTGATTGACTGTATGATTTTGTGCTGTAGTTTGCAATTAGTTTGTCTTTTGTCTGTGTATTTATATTTATGTGATTGTATTAAGTTCGGTTTAGTGTGAGTATGTGGAGGGAGTGTGAGGAGGAGTGATGAGTGGAGGGATTGTGAGGAGGAGTTGTAAGTGGAGGGAGTGTGCAGAGGGAGTGTGAGGAGGCGCTGAGGGAGGGTCAGGAGGAGTGAGGAGCTGAAGGAATGTGAGGAGGAGAGGAGGGAGTGTGGATTGAGGAGCGGCGGAGGAGTGGTGGGGAGGAAACTGGAAGGTCTGATACAGAGGTGATTGTAGCAGGAGATCAGGTAAGGAGGATGGGGGAGGAGGGGAGAGGAGAGAGATACAGATCAGAAGGCTGCAGGAGGATTAGTGCTGGAGAGCACAGCACCAAGGCACAGGGGAGGCAATTGTACAACCTCCCAAACCTGAACATGGCAATGATGCAGCAGAGAGGCAGCGTCTGTACAATTTATAATTCTCTGATGAGAAGAATTTTATGTTCAATAGAGAAAATTGTTGTGTCGTATGACATCATATTGGTCAAAATGGCATCTAAAACGTCCATGTCCATTAAAAATTAGAAATGGAAGCGTATCACAGCTGCCGTAACAGCATTGACAGCATCCCACGAATAATCCAAAACATTACACCGACATTAAGGCCAAATAAAATAAAAATGTCACTGGAAAGCAAACATTCACGGGAAACGGGTGAAGGACAGACTCTGAATATTCTCTACACCTCCTATGAAAATGGCTTCAAGGCAATAATGCACCCCAAAATTATCGTGGAATCCCAGGGCTCAGAGACACTGGCCTACCAATGCCTGATGAGGGAGCAGGTAATTAAATGTTCATGATATAGTCAAACTTATGTACACAAGTAAAAAAATATTAGCCAAACATGCATACAGTGGCATGTTGGGTGGCACCTTTAAGTCAGTGAATTTTCTCTGAGTAGAAAAGTGTGTAAATAATGTACAGTATATGCCTTTGTTATTTATATATGATTTCTCTACAAAAAATGGTAGTATAAAACTAGAAAATGAAAGCAAATTAAAGTAACAAACATAGTATAAAAGTGTCCACATTGTAATGGATTTAGACTTCCATCGACATCTTCTGGCTGACAATTTGACGTTTTCTTTCTGTAAACTAATTTGTAAATAATTTACTACAGTATGAATAAACAAAAATGAGCTGCTTTAAGTACATTATGCATGCGTGAAAGCATGAATATATGTGCATGCGTGAATGTATCTACAGGCTATGGCACGCATACAGTATGCATGTCATTGGGAATGACAGTTTGTAATGCTCGCGCTACCCACAAACAAGATAAGTCCCCAGTAATGAGGTGGAAAGGTACGCACCCACAGCAGCAGAAGCGTGCCTGGAATGCGGATTGTCTAGCGTTGCCTGCTCTGGGTTGGAGAGAGAGGGTTAATCAGTATACTTGCAGGTCCTGGGATTGGAGAGAGTAGAATCGTAGAAGTCCGTTAGCCGTTGTCTGGGATTATAGATGGTAGGATAGTCCAGGTCTGCTAGCCGTGATCAGGGATTGGAGAAGTCGCCGTAGTCGAGGGTAAGCCGAGGTCAATATCCAGAGGGGTTCACTTACAAGCCGGGTCGGTACACAAGAGGTTAATCTGAAAGACAAGACTGGAACAAGGCAAGGCACAACTGTAGGAAGCAGCAAGGCTACTCCAAATTATGCTGAGCACTGACTGAGAGCAGGAACAGGGTATAAGTAGGCAGACAGAACCAATGGAACCGGGGGTGGAGTGGAGGCGCGGCCCCAGCGGAAGCTGGGATAGGCTGCCGGAGACAGGAGGCACAAATGATGCTTGACAAGCAGCTGGGGATCGTTGCATGTCATCACGTCGCGCATCTGGGTGGCAGAGCCAAGCTCCGTGGCGGGGGCTGAGGGTGCGCGCGCTCTGTAATCAGAGCGGGGTAGTGCGCATGAGTGGAAAGTGGAGTAGAGGCAGCAGCAGCACTAGGTAAGGAGGGAACACGTCGCAAAGTACGTTTTCCCCAATTCCTTACACAGTTACAGTATATTTACCTTAATTATAATGTTGATATCAAGGGGTTTGATGTGCATAGATGCTCGAGTTGATCATGTAGTTGGGATGCAGGTTTATCTCATTGGTGGAGTTGTTTGGTCCTTCTGATAATGATATTGGGACAGGTAGACAGATGGAGACATATAATCAGGTTGAGGCAGGTACTCAGGTTGGGGCAGGTATCTGGGATGTAGGTTCATCTGGTTGTCAGTGTTGTTTGGCCCATACTTGTATTGGTTTTGAGGCAGACAATCAGGCTGGAGCTAATTAGCGGGTGGTGGCCCATTGGAAGGACCGGCTCGGGAAGTTCAATTATTCAATCTCTTGGTTCCGATCAACATCTTTCTCCTTCGGAAGTTGTCATGATCCAACATATAACTGCCCAAAACGGGTGCAGCGACCAGCAACCTCTTTTCTTGCTGGGACAAAGAGGGGGTCAAATAAAGCAATCATTGAAACTTAAGTTGTGTCTTATAGCATTCTTCCCCCCTTGTGGTGAATTTTTTAAGTATGCGTACTTATCAATGATATACTCATAGATCTCAGACAGAGTTGCTCTCTTATCTTATCTGTCTGACTTCAATTGCGAAATATATAATTTATGCATAGCTACAAGCTGGTCTTTTGCTGCTCTTAGTTGCCATCATGCCACACTCAGAACTTAAGTTAATGTCTGACACAGATTTAATTAAATACACACTGCTTTTTAATACAATGTGAAACATGGACATTAGATACAGTAATGACAGTACAAGGTCATTAAACAAAGACACATACATACATTCACCTGCTTCAGACATCGAAATGCACTGTCACATTCAGAGTCCCATAGGCAAAGATATTCAGTGTGCCATCTGCTGGACACGCACTAAATTGCAACAACACAAATAATAATTCCGTCTGACCACTAAATACATTCAGACGGAGCAAGTATCGCATGCCGCGGAGCCGCACAACTTGCTTCATAGCCTACTCCATGCTGTTTTTAATTATAATTGCTATGTATACATTTTAAAATTGATTCTACATTATATACATAGGAAAGGTCTGTTGACCACCAGCCATAAGTAAGTGATTAAAAAGTGAATCCAAAACAAGTATTAATAGCGTTCCTAAGAATATCAAGATTTGATGATTACTATTTTTTACATAAACTTGCTGTATTCTCCCTGTTTAAAAAAAATAAATCTATAATGTTTACTTAAATGTGCGATATTTTGTCTAGTTTTTAAAATATATATATATATATATTTTTTAACGCACCCAAAATAAAGTGCAATATTGTTGGTGATACAACATTGATGTATTGCACCATAAAAATAACTAACTTTTTTTTAGATACATTTGCATTAGGTTATCAAAATTTGATGAATCCGGACCTTAGTTTCCTATGTCATATAGTTTTGTGTGTGTAGGTCTCAAAATGCATAACCAAAATTGTACCATTTTTGTATTCTAAGAATGTGTTCAAACACAAGACAGATGGCACGAAGACTGTTCAGCTTTTGAGATAAAGAGCTGAGACATATTTATAGTGTCTCCAAAGAGTGAGAAGACATGGAAAAGGCAAATGAAAGAGGTTATGTGGGATTACCATATTTAACACATGTAGCAGCTTGAAAACACCAAATGTGCTAAAATAATCTGACAAGGTGTGATTTTTTGATTTTTTTTGTAATATATGGTTCAAAAGTGTTCTAGCCAAAAGAAATGTGTATTGGATAGCACATAATGTTGGCAACATGCAGGGATTTGTTTTAAGCTATTTGAAGAGTAGTTTTCCAGACTTGAGAAAATGTGTGAAACAAATGTCAACATACAAGTTGCTCTTATTACATTTGCAATGCAAAGGAAATAACCCATCAATTTACAGTAGCTATAGAAACATTTTTATTTTGATAATGTAGCTCTGTGTAGTTTTGGGGTTACATGTCTTTCTCCTCCTGTGCAATAATCCCTGTTAAGGGCAGGTTTGCCAGGAGTAATCATGGGGTTTGCCCTCACCTCCTGTGCTGTGTATTATTCAGTGAAGGAAGGGACATCAGGCTCTGTGTCCACTTACAGTGACCTGTGGCGGAGCGTCTCCATTCCAAACCTAATCGCGATTCCTGGAGAGGAAGGGGCGGTGAGATCATCATATGCCTGTACCTCTGATTCCTTATTGCCTGATATTTTCTTATACTTTGTAAGTGAGCACTTGTGAAGTGTTTTTTAATTCATTAAATTGTTGCACAGTTCTTGTCCTCTGCTGTAGTGCACCCTATCCATTCCATCCTGGTCCCCAGACGCCCCTCTACGTGGGACTACTGTTCGTGTACACTTTATGTGCAAAATGCCTTTACTCACTGTCTGCTTGTGAGTATGCTGTTGCGCCCCCTTTTATTCTCCTACATCCCCGAATTTTTTCGGGGATGTTTTCCGAATGTCACGCACTTTGCCGCGTTCATGGCGAGACAGCGCTAATAGCGCCAATACAATGAAACCGCCCACGGCGCCTAGAAATACCGGAACATGCCGCATCAAACACTGCATCTGCCACGGTTTTAAAAGTCGTGCTGAAACGGCCGCACGAGGCTGAAGGCGGCCGCCACTGTAATCTTTGCAGAATTTCATAGGAATATCATTTTTGTGCTTTACAGTACTGTATTGTACTATTTTTGTGATCTCTCCTCATTTACATGTGCATGGTGTGCCGCTCCCTTGTCACCTCCACCCACTGCGTCCCAGGGGAAACGAAGACTTTCCCATCTTGTCTAGGTTGAGTGGGTATACTTTGTTTATTCATTTTAGTTTTATTATTTATGTTTATCGCACTTTTTTGGGTTCATTTCTTGTAGTGGGTATCACTATTTCACTGTTTTAATTTGGATTATTTCTTTGTGGCACTATCTCCTCTTGAGTGCCAACCCTGGTTATTTTCTTGCTACTTCTAGCCAGTAACCAGATTATACACCACAGAGCACTTACACTGGACTAAAACTGTGGGCAGCATACACAAGGAAGAGTTTAGCCTAGCCTGAGGTATTGCATTACAACTGAGGCATATATACACTTGAGATTCATGTAGATGTGCAAGCTGACTTACTTTATTGCACCAGCATGGCGGCTGCCCAGCAGAGGAGCACCATGTGCGATTTCAGCAAAGAAGTAAAGATGGCGGCTTTATGTGATATGGTCCCGCGCGGTGCAGAGAACCCAAAATGGTGGTCCGCGCCAGGTTTGAGAAGCGCACGTGCTGTGTGGACAACGGGGGAATCGTGTGCGGAGATGCCTATAATGAGTAGGCTGTGGAGTGGCGCAAAAGCAATGGCCTTTTTGTTCTTCCTGAATTCTCTGGGTGCATCAGAGGAGGAGATCAGTGAGGACATTGCAATTACGTGTGAAATGTCGAATGACATACCTGATTGCCAGTCGGTGATTACCACGCAAGTCAAAGCTGCAGTGAGTGTGGACTGCAGAGTAATCCAAGATGGCGGTTCACGCCAACCTGGGAAACCGCAGTGTGCAGAGAGAAATTCTGCAGGGACTTGGCCGGGAAGTGGCGCGAAAGCTGTGGCCATGCCCCTCTATACTGTGATAGGCTCAGAGCCGATTCTGAGTCATGACGTGCAGCTGAGCGACCCTCCTCTAATCTCCACCAGAGGGAGGAGTCACTGCACCCACCAATGGAAAGTTAACCTGAGTGAAGGAGGAGCCGATGTGAGCTTCCTCTCCTTCAGTTGCGAAGAGCTGGTGAGCAAGAGAGACTGTTGTGTCGTGTGTCTCCCTTAGCCAGCGCAACTACTGACTGTGCCATGGCGGACTTGGATATCCACCCCTACCAACTTCCAGGAGGCTTCCTGATAGTGAAGATGGGTGATCGAGAAGTCCTCCGGTGTCTATGCATGCAGTGTAGAAGCCAGTACGACGGCAAGATGCCCTCAATGCGGAATCCACTAATGGTGGGCCGTGGAGCCATTCGTACCTGAGCACGCAGAGGCAGGAGGAACTGCAGCCATGCTGACAGCAGTAGAAATGCCAAAAATCAAGAAAGAGAAGAGTGATCCCGGAGAATGGGGATCGCTACTGAGGGTGGCTTAGAGAAAGTGGGCACAGAGACCTGTGACCGTGGTGGGAAACCAGAGCCTCGCTGTCGATCCCCATATGGGGGTACCATTACCCTCATCGGACGATGATCATGGGAGCAGTACATTGGTGGTGATGCGCCTACCGGCGGACCACTGCAGCGGTGCTGTGGAGGAAGAGCGGCTCACCTGTGATTTGGGCCCGCTACAAATCGACACCCCTCGACAACAAGCGCTGGTGCGACCGGAGCACGTCCGTGACAACTCACAGTGCGGCGGAGGGACATCCGGAGACAGAACCGGAGGAAGAGGAGACCATTGCAAGCTGGCGGAGGGGTGAGGAACCTCCTTACTCCCCACAGGCTCCAATGGAGGCAGCCGTAGTGAAGGCCCCAAACAAGGCCTAAGCGGAGCCAAGAAGCATCGCGGGACATCCAGTGCCGGATGTCGAGATAGAGGAGGAAGTCCCGGGGTGGTACGACTCCACCCAAGATGGCGCCACCTCGCAAGAAGAAGATGACATCACTTCCGGGTTTAGCAGCGGAACCGACCGGGAGCATCCGGCAGCGGCGCTGAGCAGCAACCGTCTATAACAACAGGATGTGGATAGATATCGGCAGGCTATGTGAGGCCATGGAGGACAGCGGGTTGGTGATTCGGCTACACCCAGAGCTACTGTTGCGGCCGAGTTTATTATGACCTTTTCCCGGTCTCGGCCGCAACAGAAACCGGGCGCGCACCGAGGTGTCCCGGGTGCGCGCCGGAGCCTCGGAGGATCGGCCCTCCGATCGTGGCTTTCCCCTTCCCCTCTCCGGGTCCGCCGGGTCCCCCGTAGCCCCCCACCCCATCCCCCACATTAGGAGCAACCCAGGGCTCCCTCTGGGAGCCCTGGGCATGCACGCCGTGCGCGCACGCTCCTGATGAAGTGTGACCACGCATCGATGACGCGCAGCATGCTGAGGGAAAGCAACAAGCAAGCCGGGACACCTCCCGGCTTGCGGCACTAGCCAAGTGCTAATAAAGTGTGCCGCCTCTGTACGACGGGTCGTGGCATCGCCAAACTGCTGATTTACCTGCCAAAGAGTAAGAACACTTCCCCATTCCCCTTGCCCAGTGCCAAGGCCAATGCTCCTGCCCCTATCTCTGCCAAGTCACCTGTGGGGTCACGTTCGAGCCAAGGGTGGTCTGGGGAGTCACGGGACACATCGGAGGAGCGGCCTGTGTTGGCCATGGACTGGGGGGACTGTTTTCCTTTGGATGAGGGATCGGGGAAGGAGGTAATACCATATGTAAAACCACCCAAGATGAATCCTACCATTTATACCCACATTGTTAGAGGGAGGCCTAAGCGTTATGGGACCTCTACCCATTCTAGTGTCACATCTGGGGTCTCGTCAGGAGGGGACTCAGAAGGGCATGAGACTGCCCTGGTGGTGCGAAACCAATTACGGGGGCATAGTACCAAGTGGTGGGCTCCGTTATATGAGGGTTATTCAGATTGGTTTGACCGTACTAGATTATTCCTGATGCGAGGAGATGTGGTTGACCACTGGTGGGATGTGGGTGAGTACTCAGCTGAGGAAGGCCAAGAGGAGCTCGTGAGGAGGTGGGATGAGATCCAAAGGTGGATACACCGAAAGGGTACTCTATATTGTACAACGTCATTGCCCCTGTAGAACCACTGTCCTGGGTAATGCCAGGTAAAGCAGGGAACAAAAAGCTGGTGAGAGTAAGCAGGGCTGTGAGAGCCATAGTGGCTAGATATAAACAATCTCACGGATTTGAGTACACATATGTTCCTGAACCCATAATGCAGGAAATTGAGGACAATCAGGATAACTGGTTAAGAGAAGCGGTGGAAGACTATCTTAAATCCAAGTCTAGTCGCTCTGAGTACCGCACAGAGGAGAGGGTGTGTTATCTTATGCGTATTTGGAGTGTAGGCTGGAACACTTACAAGCACAAGTTAGAATACAGACCAGAGAGCGGGCCGTCCAGATCATATTGTATTACTATTATCGATCACAATGGGCGAAAAGTAAAGAAACCTGACCCCTGACCTATTACTAAAGTGATTCTCCTAGGGAGTAGTCCTAGCGATGGGAGGGTTGCATTAAAGGATGTTCTGTGTACAGTAATGCACTTGTAATGTATCTGTATTTTGTATTGATGTAATTTTGTATTGTTGTATTGAGATGTTTGCAGGTTGTTCATTTCAAGGAAGAGCCAGCAAATTTAGAATCAAGTGGGGACCATTGGATCCACCAGAGGGAGATTGTAGCCTTGTGTAGTTTTGGGGTTACATGTCTTTCTCCTTGTAACAGGGGACTTATCCCTGTTCAGTAATGTGCCTTTAATCTAGCAGTGTGGTAGTTAATTACTAAACACACCTGCCTGATTAGATTGCTTTCAAAAGCCTGCCTTTGAGACAGGAAGTGACTCCTTAGCTCTTACTGAGAACTGACCTTTGGAGACAGCACATGTCTTGAGCTCTGCCCAGCATAGCTGATTGCAAGACACCAAATAAGACTTCTAAACCTGGATGCTGATATTTTCTGTGCATGCACGGGTGCTGTTCCAGGAGAGCAGAGAAGCTTACTCTACAGAAGCTAACAGATAAGACTTTCATTATTAAGAGACTGCTTATATCTGCTTATTTTCATGCTATGTGTTTGGGGTTGGGAGAAATGCTTAACTAATGGAGATGTGAACTAATTGCATAGGATTTCACTAGAAATACTCCCAAGTGAATGGAAGCTTTGTCCCCCCCCTCCCCCCCTGTGTTTGGATAATTTCCTGATGAAAAGGAACAGGCACAATAAAGCCTATCATAATTTCACATTATATAGCCTCCTAATTGTGTACCTCTGTGAACGTCCGTCTACATATGGTGTCCGAGGTGGGACAAGAGGTGTCCTTGTAGTTAAAAAGGACCGGAGATTTTTATGTGAAATTTTTTTTTTGATGCTTTTTACCTACAAACAGTCTGAGAAAAAAAAAAAAAAACCTCATGCAGCAGAGATCAGAGTTAAAGGGACACACCACTGAAACTTACACTGCATTGAAACTTACAAAACCACAGATGGACTCTTTGCCCCAATCCCAAAAGGAGAGAGACTGCTGAAGCAGCTAAAACTTTATTTGCCTATCACAAAGCGTGATATGGTCATTGAAATAGGGGTGTTGTCTTCCAGCCATAGTCAGGGTTCAAGAAGTGAGTCAGCCCTTAAAAGGGATAGGTGTTTGTTGTTTTCAAAAGCTTCGCTGAAGCAGTGAATACAGATGGTGACCCACGAGTGGTAATGATTTTGCAAATAAAGGTTGCCACACCGCATAGGGCTACCAGCTGTGAATGGAGTATATGCAGAAAAGTGTGAAAATTGATACAAGACTGTGCTGAAGCAGGGGAATTTTTAGCAAACCAATGCTGAGTGTAAAATTGCCCTATAAAGGAAAAGGTTTTTCAAAGCCAATTGCTGAGTGTTGAGTCCACTGCAAAGAATATTTTTTTTTCTGCAAGTAAAAAAGTATGCCTATTATCTTGGGAGCAAAACAGACACCCAAAGGGTGAAGTGTGAATGCCATAATACCCAAAGATGAGACTGAAAATTACTGAACTCAGGCAGAAAACCAAATTCTGTTGCTGAAGCGGAGGCATTTCACCTAGCAAGTAAATGGTGTATAGCAAATATACTTTTTTACCTAGCAACTGCACATCTTGTATACCTGATAAAAGAAAATGCATGCACAGTACTGCTGATATTGAAAAAAAAAATTACCCAAGAAAGAAAAGTCTACAGAGATGCCTGTGAGAGCTACGACCTCTACAAGCAAAATGTGCCCATCTATAGGACTACCACAATTGGGGGTTCTAGCAAATAAAGTGGCAACAGCTGCAATAGCGCCTCCTGAGGTCAGGAAGAAAATTACACCTGATAGCCTAAAAATGGAGGACAAGATGCAGCGTTCCTGTAATGAACCCTACCCCACGGAAGAGTGGCCCTTCCAGTCCAATAAAGAAGAAGACATCTCTTACGGGGAACCCGAACCGTGTCACACCCACAAAACACCCCAAGAATGGTGGGGGTGCCTGAACTCGGCACGAACAGAAAAAAACGCTCCCTTTGATGACGAATATGATCAGCAGGAGACAGAGCGGGAGCAGTGGATCACTGAATATTTCTGTCAACTAAAGCAGCTGCAAGAAAAGCCTGGCGTATATAATGAAGCTGCTAAAATTTCAAATGAAGATGGAGACCCCAATATCCCTGAAGGGACGGTGTCATCCAAATCAAAAAGGCGGAAAAAGAAAAAGAAAAGCAGTTCTTCACTTAACATGGAAGGAACAGACACGTCCACAGATCCTGCGTAAGAAAAGGGGGACCGAGTTGCCCTGCAGCCTAGAGAAAATGAAGAATTCGTCCCGCGGGTAACCGAATATCCAGAGGGCCCAAGGCAGAAGTCGTGTACCCCTAAGAAGTGACTGTCCGGTGCCAACAGTGAGGAACCCTCGGCCAACCATCCCAGGGAAGTGGAGTCGGAGCCAGTGAGTGACGATCCCTTGACCAGCCCTGAAGATGCACTGCAAGCTGCCAGGCATGACTGTGATCTACTCTGTGAAGAATTGGAAAGGGAGAGAAAAAATAATGCTGAGCTACAGAAGACTGTGCTCGCAATTTACTCTGTGGCCAAGACCGAATTGGAGGATCTCAAGACTGAGTTAGATACTGCAAAGGCTACTATTTCCACCATGGAGGAATAGCAGAGCCAATCTGATAAAATGGTGGCTACGCTAAAGCGGAAGTATGAGGAGGCACTGAAGCAGATGACAGTCTTCCAGCAAGAGGTTCACACTCTTCGCATAGAGCTGAATGCCTCCCAACAGGAGGTCAACAGTGTCCGGAGAGGTGGACATATCTCAGAAAGAGGTTCAGACACTCCCCAGAGCACTGGATGACTCACATCATGAGACCAACAGCTGCCGCACAGACCTGGAAGTTTCCAGAAAGGAGCTACACAGTCTCACTGAGGAGCTGGACATTGCTAAAGAAACTATTGGTAATCTTGAAACAGATCTCAAAGTCTCTCAGAAGGAGCTTCAGACCCTCAAACTAGAGAAGGAAGTCTCACGCCAGGAGATTGTCATTCTAAAAGCAGATGTGCGTAAATGGAAGGAGGACTGCAAAGAGGCCCTGAAGAATACAGAGACTGAAAAAGGAGAAAATTCAAGATTAAAAAGAGAAAACTTAAAACTGAAAGAAGAAAATTTTCAGTTAACAGAAGAAGTCAAGGAAAAGTTTGATGCAGAGCACCGACTGCAGAACCAACTGCAAGGTCTGCGTACACACCTCCAGTATGCTGAGGAGAAGCAGCAAACGCTGCAGGAAGAAAAACTGCAGCCTGCTAAAGAGGTACAAGCGCTGCAGGAACGTCTGAATACCCAGTACGTCCCCACAGAGCAGTATGAGGAGCTAAAGGCCACGCTGCATGTCTTCAGAGCATCGTTGGAAGCAGAGCTTCGATACCAGGTGACTCTGTATGAGAGGGAGCGTGAGAAGGCTCAGAAACTGGAGCAAGAGCTGGAGAGACAGAGAGACTGTTCCATTCCCTTGAGTCAGTACACCAAGGAGAAAACAGACGTAGAGGCAACCTTGACGACAAAAATTACAGAGCTCCAGAATATGAAGGAGACTCTGATACAGATTCCTCCAATACGGAAAAAAGTATTGGCTCTGCCCAAGCACCCGTATCCCACAGTAACTAATGCCCGTAAGGACAAGGGTACAGTGAGAGTTGGGGACTCCACGCAACTTCAAAACAAAATTACGAAGTTTGAGCCACCAAAGAAAGCAGTAGCCAAACCTACAGCTGCCCAACAGGCAACAAACAGAGGTAGGAGTGCAGAATCAAAGCCAGAAGAATCCTTAGCTGAAGAAGCTGAACTGGCGACTCCGTGGTATGGAGAAGCTGCAGAAAGACCACTTCAAGAGCAGAAAACTCTAAGGGCTAGTCCTAACTGCTCTACAACTGTTGCCATACACTTTGTCTACAAAAAGAGGAGTGCCCGACGCAACAGAAATCTCAAGACCGCGCACGCGATAAAAAGACTTTACGTGGAAAAAGTCCTCCTCGAGCGACTGAGGAGTGCTGATCTCAAGCATCTTCGGGGGGAGACAAAAATAAACTGGAGAAAGGGCTCCAATCCCAGCGGGACAGAGGGTTCTCTTCCTCCATCCACTCTCATTCAAGTCACAGAGATATCTAGAATGAGAGTGGAAGGATGGGCTTTGGCCGTGGTAAGCCCGAGCTTCCCACAAACAAAAAGGTATGTAACAGGGGACTTATCCATGTTCAGTAATGTGCCTTTAATCTAGTAGTGTGGTAGTTAATTACTAAACACCACCTGCCTGATTAGATTGCTTACACAAGCCTGCCTTTGAGACAGGAAGTGACTCTATAGCTCTGACTGAGAGCTGACCTTTGGAGACAGCACATATCTTGAGCTCTGCCCAGCATAGCTGATTGCAAGACACCAAATAAGACTTCTAAACCTGGATGCTGATATTTTCTGTGCACGCACGGGTGCTGTTCCAGGAGAGCAGAGAAGCTTAATCTACAGAAGCTAACAGATAAGACTTTCATTATTAAGAGACTGCTTATATCTGCTTATTTTCATGCTATGTGTTTGGGGTTGGGAGAAATGCTTAACTAATGGAGATGTGAACTAATTGCATAGGATTTCACTAGAAATACTCCCAAGTGAATGGAAGCTTTGTCCCCCCCCTGTGTTTGGATAATTTCCTGATGAAAAGGAACAGGCACAATAAAGCCTATTATAATTTCACATTATAAAGCCTCCTAATTGTGTACCTCTGTGAACGTCCGTCTACACTCCTCCTGTGCAATAATCCCTGTTAAGGGCAGGTTTGCAAGGAGTAATCATGGGGTTTGCCCTCACCTCCTGTGCTGTGTATTATTCAGTGAAGGAAGTGACATCAGGCTCTGTGTCCACTTACAGTGACACAGGGGTGGTGCCTACTGAATCTATATATTATGAAGAACTTCCTGAATTTAGTCAGTGTGCCTCACCACCTGAGTGAGGTGAGTCTGTCCAGCAACCTGTCAGGGCTCTGGCAGTGTTTGTGGCCCTCCCTCAAGGAGTGGTGTGGAAGACTACAGTATTCCTCTTACTCCACCAGGGAGTAAGGAAAGAGCTAGACCTGCTTTCAGTGCCCTTTCCTGGGAGTGTATGGTCAGGGACTTCCTTTTGGTTGGCAACCTGAGATGAGCGGCTAGGAGACCGGCCGCTATGATGGGCGGCTGTCCATGTATGGTGACATTAAAGGATGCCAAAGAAAGAGATCGCTTCTGTCCTGATTGTGGAGTCACTTGGGAAGAAGGTGCACATAGAGACTCCTCTCTTTCAGAGACTCCTCCCTACTACGCTAGGGGTCTGGAAGAGATGGAGGCGCTGTCCCATGAGTGAGTATAACTCAGCATTACCTCATAAGCCAGTCCTGATGCCATCCCCCATACCACCGCAGGAGACTCAGGGATTCTGTAAGCCAGCAGGTGCACCACACTACACTTCATGTAACAGGGGTCAATGTCCACATAGGGGGGGGGGGGGGGGCAATATGAGATTGGCCCGGGCAAACACCGTTACAATAACATTGTTTATCATTATATGTAACTTCATCAATGCATTGTGTGTTGCCATGATCAAGTTACAATGTACTGTAGCTACCAACTGTAGGTAAATTACTGTATACTGTACATGCATGGTAGAGGAAGTTGAAAAAAGACATACGTACATCAAGTTCAACCTATGCCAAATTTAGACAAGATATACTTTATCCTATATTTGTACTTACTGTATTTTGATCCAGAGGAAGGCAAACATAAACCCCAGTGAAATATCATCTAATGATATCTCATTAAGGTAAAAATAAAATCCTTCCTGACTCTAAATATTGGCAATCAGATTACACCCTGGATCAACATCCTTCCCATGTTTATCACTTGGTACAGTAAATCCCTGTATACCTTTTCTTTCTAAAAAATTATCAACTTTTTTTTAACATATCAATTGTATCTGCCATCACAGTCTACATGGGCAATGAATTCCACATTTTAACTGCCCTTACTGTAAAGAACCCTTTCCTTCGTTGCTGGCGAAATCTCCTTTCCTCCAACCTGAAGGTATGACCCTGTGTTTTTTGTACTGCCCATGGGCTGAATAGATCTTTTGAAAACTCCTTGTATTATCCCTGAATATATTTCTATATAGTTATCATATCCCATCTTAGATGCCTCTTTTCTAATGTAAACAAATCTAATTTAGCTAGCCTCTCCTCATAAATGAGATTATCCATCCCATTTATTAATTTGGTGGCTCTTCTCTGCACTAATTTACTTTATTTATGCTGCCTGGCTAATGTTTGATTTAATAATGGGCAAATTAGCTATTATTCATATCTGGATAATAGATATTTTGCCCATTACTGTACTGTATGTGTTTGGGGGGGGGGTTATATTTATTGAAATGTATGTCATCTTGTGGGGCCCTCGGACACCTCGGACACCCGAGGGCCCACAGACACCCACAGGGACTTCCAGAGGACCACCGCACCTCCTTGGGGACCACTCGTGGCCTACAGACACCCGTGGGGACCACCTGAAGACCCCCAGCCATCCGTGGGGACCACCCTGGGATACTCGCTGGCCTATGTTATCAATCCTGTGTTAAAATAAATACAAATGGTTTTAGGTGGAGGTACAGGAGGTGGGTTATGTATTGGTTCTTATTACATATTGTAATTTTTATTGGGGGGAGAGGGGGTGAGTGAAAGGCCAAGTACCCCCTTCACTCACCCCTCTCCCCCAATAAAGCTGCTGTTGTCCCTTATCCCGTTCATTGCCTTAGCGGCTAGCCGCTAAGGTAATGAAGTTGCCTATAAATGCATTTTTATTGTATCGGATTTATGCCAGGGGTCTCCAGTGTGGATATTAATGGATATCAGCTCCTGAGTCTCTCTGCATCAAATCGATGCAGGAAAAAATCATTTTTTTTCTATGTCCCTCTCTCGCTGCTTATCGGCAGCTTCTCACTACCCTCTTGCCAACTTTTCCTGGCAAGACAATTTGGAGAAGAAATCGCAATTCTAGAGCGGAGATTAGCCTCGATAAGCTAATCGGGGCTACTAGAATAGCACAAGTTTGACAAGCTGGCGATACGTGGTTTATCGCCACGCATTTTTCGATTTCCTTTGGCAAAAAAATTGGATGAAAAGCTCTATTATTGCCGACTTATCAGGGCTTACTGAATCGCTGTAGCTTTTTTGGCGATAAGCTGGTGATATGTGGCTCATCGCTGCTTAGTGCATAGACCCTTAAGTATTAAAACTCTTGTTACAACGAATGAAAAAGAAGCCCCAATGCTACATCCAATATGACAAATTATTACGTTAAATACTATCTGTTGTTGTTAACTTAATTATTAACTTAATAATGTGTCATGTTGGATGTAGCATTGGGAATTCTTTGTCTTTTGTTGTATACTTGCAATAGCACTCCTATTGATGCAAATATACAGTATAGCAAGAAAAGATAAAGGCACATAGATTTAGTTTCCAAAAAGATGCTGAACTTTTACTCCATGCTTCAAGCAAACAGAATTATTACGTTTCGGGAATGTAGGCCATTTCTCAGATAATGCCACCCGTATATACAGTATGTTGTACAGTCGGTTTGTGTTTGGAACTTGCAGAGACTGTGTGTATGTGTTTTTAAAAGATACATGTATATACTAAGGTGTGTGAGTATATATACCGATATATATATAACAGAAATAGCCGTGTTAGTCCAGTTGCGATAGTGCAGAATAAATGAGTTCTTCAGTATTAGGTGATACCTTTTTTATTTGGACTAACAATGTATGTAATAGGACAAGCTTTTGAGAGTTTTCCTCTCCTCCTCAGGTCAAGCAATACTGATATACAATGGTTTCTATAACTTAGACTGGGATTGGAAAAGAAAAAAAAATTGATAGTGCGTCTTAGAATCGAGGAAATACAGTAAATGATAAATCAACATATCAAAGTTCCAGTAGTAGAGAAAGGATATAGAATGGATGGCCCAGGTGTGGAAGGGATCTGAGCAGCTTCTGAAGGGTTAGCTAGTTCCAAACAAATCTAAAAGACAAAAAACAGAAGCGCATGCCTCATAGTGTATTACAGATTAATACATTAATAGGTTAGAGAGAAACCTTAAAAATGAAACACTTACAAACCAATCTTGGTAAAATTACAATACAGAAAACCTGTCAATAGCTGCTGGGCTGTGAACGGATGAATCACCTCACCACCACTTGCCCCAGACAAGAACGACCTCTTTTGAGTCCAGTCGAGATGGCACCCCATATCGGGGCCTGTAAATTGAGAATCAGGGGGTCCCTGGACCTGAAATCAATGCAGTTCAGCTCCGGAGACCCCCTGCTCCCACACACTAGTATACAAATTTTAATAAAAAGCTTCATTACCTTAGCGGCTAGCCGTTAAGGTAATGAAGGGGTTAAACCTGACTAGCCTGTTTATTGGGGGCAGAGGTGGTGGATGAAGGGGGTTGTTGCTCCAAGTTATGCCCGCCGGGAAGGTTGCGGGAGGAGTTAACCCCTTCATTACCATAGCGATGGGAATCGCTATGGTAATGAAGTGGTTAAGCACTCCTGCTACCCACATGGTAAGCCTAACCACCCACCCTTGGGGCAACTACCCCCTTTACACAATCCCTCTACCCCTAACAAACATTAAAAAAACACAACAACCCTACTACCCACCTCCTCAACCCCCAACCACCCAACACATACAGTAAAGGGCAAAATTACTATTATCCAGATCTGGAAAATAGTTCATTTGCCCATTCAAAATAAAACATTATCTTCCAAATGAGTTCATTATCATGTAACAATAAAACTCATTAGAACTGAGACACTTTTCCCAGTTCCATATTACATCTTTGTAGAGTTGTAAGATATGCAACCATAAGACCTGCTATTGTCATTTCCACCTCGTCTTCCACTTCCAATCTCTAACACATACTTTATTTGTATAAAATAAGTCCTGCTCTTAGATCCCATCTCGCCACCCATGGGTTGGCGAGATGAATCTTTGATAAACTTGCAATTCCTGAGCTCGGATTATCTAATCAGAGCTACTAGAAATAGCATGATTTCAGGAAAAAATGCAAGTTGAGCTGTTTTGCAGCTCCCGCTCTGCAAGTTTAGGCAGGAGCGAGAAATCGCGGTAAATCGCGAAAAATGCATTCCCCGTCCGATTTGGCCACTCATCGAAGCTTTCTGAATAGCAACCTTGCAAAATTTTGAGAGAACTGCTCAAAATCCTCAATGAGTTATTGAAGCTACTAGAATAGGCCCCATGGAATCTCACATTTTACTCATGCCAGCCATGCATTTCCAACAGTTTAAAACATTTTTAAGATACTTTATCTGACACAAGTAGTGCCACTATGTCTGAGCCTGATATCACCCCTCTGGTACACTCTGCTATCCAATAGTCCCATTACATATGGTGGATGGAGATAAAAAAATAGATATTGGCTTAAAGCCATCAGAAAACCCTCCAAACAGCAAACACAAGTTGTTTTATATAGGTTTATTAAAATGGAACAGTAAAAAAATGTGATTAACCGGCCTCTTGAAATATTGAACATATACTTTCAGAGATAGTGACCTTTTCTTATGGCACACATACATTTCTACAATAATTCACTACCCTTATCTTTTGACTACAATGAAACTTGCAGTTAGTTCTTGTCAGCACATATACTGCAATTCCTCACAAACAGCAGAGATCAAGGTCACACAAGAATGCACACAATATTCTGTTAGGATTTAAAGCAAACATTATTGTTATTAAAAGAAAAAAAAGGACTACATGTAAAAAGGTACAAAGCAGCTTATATGTACTAATTAGAGATGTGTGAACATCTTTAAAATGTATTTGTAAAATGTGTTTTCTTATTCTTCTTCTTCTTCTTCTTCTTCTTCTTCTTCTTCTTCTTCTTCTGCTTCTTCTGTTTTTTTGGTTTTGTGAATATTTTAGCAAATGCCCCCAATGATTTTCAATTCATTAAAAAAAAAATATTTTGGCTTATCAGTTTCAACAAATTACAGTTTAATTTAGCAATCGTCACCAGAATTTAATGAAAGCATACATACGTGCATACATTTTTTTACCAAAAACAGGTGTATATAGTATCACATGACTTGCTACCATTTGCTTCTGTGTTTGATAGATAGAGATAGATTCAGATAGAGTCCCAGTGAGAGAAATAGAGGTAAAGAGAGTAATTAATAGCCAGATCTGCAGTGGTCTGTTAACCCAGTACTAATAACTGGTCCTCATTAAAAGATGTTATTTTCTCTGAGGTTAACGCATATCCACAAAGTTAATTATATGCAAAACAACAACCATTATTTATCCAATTTAACACAATGTTAAATTAGTACTGCATATCTCTCACCCATATTTCAGGGTCTGTATGGGAATAACCCCACCTTTATGTTAATGTCAGGTTAAACCCCTGCATTGACTATAACGTACCTGTATGGATATGCACTGCATAAACTGCAAACATTCATATTGTAGTCAGTGTACATTCATCTTTTGCACTTTCTAAGCTGTGGTTTAATGTTCTGTGCTACATTGCCCTCCCAGGCATACGCCTACTCTTCTTATCCTCCAATACCTGGGAGCTCTCTTCTCCTACCTTTCTGTTTGCTGTTTCCTCACTCCTTTTTAAATGTTTCTGTTCTATCCACATTCCCCACCCCCTCCAATCCTCATGTATTAATCTCTCCTTCCCTCCACTTAGCTTATGCCTATACACTGCACCACTATTTACACACCACTTTCTCAACAACTTCTACACCCCTCAATAAAAAGCATTCCCACAAATCATCTATTCCCCTCCTCTCTCCCTCTCCCTCTCCCTCTCCTCTTCCTTCTTGCTTCTTGCTGCTGGGGATAACTCTCCTAATCCTGAACCCAGCCATATACTGTACACACCTGCTCTCACCCACACCTTTCTGCCATCTCTTTCCCTGTTAATGGTGTTAACCTAACTAATTTAATACTGACCAACCTTAAAACTCCCCTCTGAAAGAAGCATCCCAATAGCCTGGACTTATGCTACTGTCCCACACGCACAGTTAATCCTACCAACCATTGTGGCCAAGTACTGCCATCTACGGTTCTTATTCCCTCGTCCGCTTTCTCTTTAAATCTCCCAACATATCATTTAGATTGTAAGCTCCCTGGGGCAGGGATTTTCTGTCCTATTTTCTGACTTTGCTGCTCTTATTGTATTATCATAATTCTGTGCGCTGTATTGTCTTTGTAAAGCGCTAAGTACACAGTCTGCACTATATAAATAAAGATATACATAAATACATTCTCATTTGATGAACAGCTTTTCCAAGCATCCATTCTGTAAATTCCCATCCCCTGAATATAGACTATAATTGCTTAGAATTTTTGTTATCAGGAAGGAGTGGCTCAGTGAGTAAAGATATTGACGGCTTCTGAGTTTGAAGCAGGGGAGTCTGGTTTAATTCCCGGTGTCGGCTCCTTGTGACCATGGGCAAGTCACTTTATCTCCCTGTGCCTCAGGGACCAAAAAAAACATAAGATTGTAAGCTCTACGGGGCAGGGACTGTGTCTGTAAAAATTTCTCTGTAAGGCGCTATGTAAAACTAGCAGCACTATACAAGAACAAACAATTATTGTTATCGTCTGCAAAAATGGACCCTTTGGTATGCCACGTAATTGACCTCGTATGTCAGCTGTTAATTCTCAAAAAACGATTGCCTGCATTTGGTTTTCTAAATACATATGTAGGGATGTTTAGATCATTCCCTATCTTTAAACTGGTATGCTAAAAAGCGATCCTCACTTGATCACTGACATAAATGAATGTCAGATTGAACTTTGAATGTTAAATTGAACAAATTGTCATTTATCCAACTGAAAAATTGCAACAAAATATCAGCCACGGTCACGTCCCAAATAAAAATGAAATATTAAATGTAGCGTTGATAAAGAGAAAAATATGATCTACAGTATATGGATTACTATCGCCAAAGATGAGAACAGCATCCCACCAACCCATAAATAGGTTGACACAGGATGGGGATGCCCCCATAGCCATCTCACATCCCTTGAGATAATAGACACCAAACATAAAATAATTAGAGAGGGCAAATCACCCACGAAAGGCCGCAAAAAAAATCTCCATATATTCCGAAAGACCTTAATTGAAGGAGCCAATCCTCAATGCTATAGGTCTCCCCAAGGGCCAATTTTGTGGGTTTCATTTGATGAGCTGTGGAAAGCTCGGGTGCCAGCACCAGCACAAGCGCCATGAGCCAGCGCGGTAAAATTCGTATGAAAACCAAGCTTTGGAAGCATGTGTTAATGAAGGACTGTGTTTTTAGGGGGTATGGAGCACCAAGGATTTCTTCTTTTCTTTTGAGCTCTACCTACTGTGACTTGTTTTTCCCAATTAATGCCCACATATATTTAAGCAGCACAAGAGTTTCCATTCTGTTGTTCACTTGAATGGTAGTAGCACATGTATAATCTGCTTATACAGTACAGCTTCAGAAATCTGTTACTAACATCTAATTTGTCCCTAATATTGCACACGTCTCCACATCTCTTGCATAAATTCACTAAAAATCCAGAGGAGTTTGCTTCTCCGTATTTGTTTTTTCATGTGATTTTCTGGCAAATGTGGAATTCACTGTTGAAATTAAAAAACATCCTAGTAAAATTGTAAAAATCCACAGGCTGACAATTTTCAAATACACATACTGTATATTTTTGGGGAAAATGTGATAATTAATTAGAATTAATCTGATCCAGCAGCTATATAATTCTAGCACATCTTGCATTTCTATTAAGCACCCCTTCCCCCCCCCCCAATCGCAGATAGGGACCATGTGGGGAAATCCTATATGTATGTTACCAGGTGTGTGGTGCTTTTACCTGTCAGTTTCACAGGAGGCCTGAACCTCCGCTAGTAAGAGCCTGGGGTGTAACCTCTGGAACGATCTTATATACACAGCGCCTCCAACTGTGTAGGATTCTAGGTGTAGAATGACCCCTTACACAGGACCCACATATAATAAACAGTACACCGGGGTATATATAAAAAACAGGTTTACTATATGGGCAAATAACACAACACAACATACATCAACAATATTAATAGTGTCCCTCTGTAACACTACTAGGCACAACTACCCGTCTTCTCACAGTGCGTTAACCCCCACACCTTATTCCTCCCCCAACACCGTGTACCCAGAGTCCCATGAGTCCACTAAGAGACCCAAAACCTACAGGCGGGATCAGCGCCTGATGTACCGGTATGTTGGTGCACGTAAAATACGATACCTGCCCCAGTGCTCTAGCACCTGGGGCTGCAGATACTTCACAAAGTATCCGCCACTCTGCAATCTCCTCTGTGACATCCTGAAAATCTGCCTGGCGGTGGGTGGCTCCCGCATGGAGTGATCCACCTTTGGAAAGTTTCTTATCTCTGCACCCGCAGAGAGTGATTCCTTGCACACTGACCCATCACACTGACCCTTCTTATCAGAGCACGCAGCACGGCAGCTGTGTCCATGACTAAGCTGACTGCTAACAGGGCAAAGTCCCTCCCTAAGGGGCCTTCCCTAGAGCAGCCAGAAAATGAAGGGGAGTGGGGCCTAGGGGGTAAGCTGGTCTAGTGTAGGAGCACTGCTCCCTAGACACATCTTCCCCTACCTTATCCCAGCACCAACTGACTCATGTGCTCCACTGTCAGCTTCCTGACTCAGCACACAACAATGTATCTTTCTCCAGCAGGAGAAGCTGCAAACCCTATTGGCTGTCTGGCTGCATGTGACAGGGATCATAGGGCAGTCCCCAGAGACTGCTGGGAGTTGTAGTCCACTCAGGACCTCTTTAACAGTTGGGCCGCGTGCACAATGTGTAATGGCCGCCGCTACTCTCCACTGAGCCTGCGCAACTCTGTAATGGCCGCCGCATCGCCCTAACTGCGCATGCACGACATCTAGGGGTCCCTGCACTATGGAGCTCCTCTTGTGCCAGTTCTCCCACACTAAAATGGCCGCAGCGTCGCATCTGCTCATGTACAAGCCTTCGCACATGTGCGGGGACATCAAAGATGGCGGCGCCCTGTCTCTGATGCTACCAGGAGCCCCCGCAGCAGCACACACGTAAGGGGGAAAGGAACTGGGAGACAGGGTGACCGGAGGGACCCTGGCTACATATAACTTAATTTTTCACTGACACTAATAAAATACTTTTAGGGTTTACAGCAAGATGAATTTGGTGGATGATTTTGACGTAATATCTTAACTTTTTTGAGAACACAGAAACATTCGTTTTAGCATTACTACCATTAACATCTGTACATGTAGTGCAATCGTTCTGTTCAGAAAAAAATTATCTCAAAAATTACTGCTTGGGCGCACACAAGAGCAATTTAAAATGGGATTTCCAGCAGCCAAGTTTGTACCATAAAAGCTATTTATGATGCTTAACACATAGGGTCCATTTATTTTTACTTGTGTGTCTGTTATTACTGTACATCATTCTAATTAATATTCAGAAAATTATTTGACATCTTTTCAATTCACGTTACAGTCAGCAACATGATTGCTGTCTCATTAATCATCTTGAATTACTATCATTAATTCTACTGCCTTGAATACAATACGTCTAACTTTGTCAATTGTAGTGTAATCATTGGTATGTATAATATAAATGTTTTTAAATTATATTATAGTCCAAAGAGTTTGCATATCCACTGTAAAAGAAAAAAAAATTCTGTAATTGACATTTTTTTTTTACTTTAATGTTAAAATATAATTTTATTAACGGTCTACTGTACTGCACAAGACACAGTCTAAGAATAGTTGGAAATCACATTGTTTTGTTTTATTTTATTTTTAAACTGTTTAATTTACATTTTATAATTTTGCTTATTCTTCAAAATCTTATAATTGTTCATCATTTTATTGAAAATAAATTGTATACCGCACTTCAACAACAGGCTGGGATCCTAATTATTGCTGCTGTTTTATTCTTAGGAAGTTAAAACTTGCCAAAAACATCTATTTTGTTTAGATTTGAACTCCCTTTCTTCATGATTAAAATGTGTTTATTGTACAGGTACAGTATATGTTCTCAGGTTGATATCTACATGTCCAGGGTTATTTTAATAACAATACCTACTAGTATTGTTGATAACTGAAACCTGTTTGCAGGCTTCGTGTTCTTTACAGTATGTGTGGTTGATACTGTTTTATTAGTGTCTGACTTCTGTTCCTGAAACTAAGTCCTATTTTACAGCTCTCCGTGAATGTTCTAAATGTAAAATGTATTGGGGCAGAAACAGATTGGAAGAGTCTGTTTTTAATTATCTGCATCAGTAAGTGTGTGATATGCTTTTGGTTGTGTAAAATTTGCAGTCTTTGTTAAAGAGCAGGAATAGAATAGTATTATAAGAACTGTCATCATTCATGACAATATGCAGCCATATGGTTACCATATGTTTGTTCATATGTACTATAGACTGAGCCTCGCTTGCTCAAGTATACATTGTTTTCCATCAGGTGTATCAGAACACTGTTATTATTTCTTTCATTTGTAATGTGGATGTTATTTTATTTTAGGGTTGGCCAATAACTTTAAATAAAGAGATGAAAGCAGGGGCAGGCTAAGAGTCCAATCAATATGCTCCTGAATTATTCCGAATAATATAACAGGTTAACCCTTGAAGACGCCATAGAGTTGAAATGCGTAAGGTGACGTTTCTATGTGCAGAAGGAGGAGACAAATCCTAATCGTGATCGGTACTGATACCAAACATCTGCAGAGTCAAAGTCTCGCGAGACTCACGTGACGCGGACGTGTGTGGCTGCACATTGAGGGGCTGGAATGCAGAGAGGTTTGAGCTCCCACAAGATCTTCGGTGTGGACACATGACTTGGAAGAGCGAAGCTGTGACTGGAGAAAGATCCTACACACAGAGAAGAGAGGATTTAGCTCCTGTAAGACCATCTGAGCGACACGTGGAATCAGAGACAGGTAGAGGCAGATCAGGACTATCATCGAGTGTGAGACTCAGTTCACAAAACTCTCCAACTGCTTTTATTTGTCTTGCAAAATATGAGTTTTATACCTATACTCGTATAGAGCGCTATTTTAATTAAGTAATACAGGCATACCCCGGTTTAAGGACACTCACTTTAAGTACACTCGCGAGTAAGTACATATCGCTCAATAGGCAAACGGCAGCTCACGCATGTGCCTGTCATCACGTCCTTAACAGCAATGCCAGCTCCCTACCTGTATGGAAGCTGTACGCAAGCAGGGAGACTATAGAGCCTGTTACACATGTGTTATTTACATCAGTTATGCACCTATATGACGATTGCAGTACAGTACATGCATCGATAAGTGGGGAAAAGGTAGTGCTCCAGTTTAAGTACATTTTCGCTTTACATACATGCTCCGGTCCCATTGCGTATGTTAATGCGGGATATGCCTGTAATCCCCTCAGAACAGGGCATTACTGGCCAATAATGCCCTGGCTGGAAGAGTTGAGGCCCGAGGCGAAGCCGAGGGACTTTAACCCAGCCAGGGCATTATTGGACAGCAATGCCCTGTTCTAAGGGGATTATTACTATTATAGGCTAAATGTAGACTTTTTTCATAAATAATAGACACTTTTGTATAGTTATATAGATTTTTTTATTAAAATAAAATGGCAAATACATGAATCTACCTCTATATACTCTTACACTACAGATATCTATATCCACACACTGCCGCCCCCTCTGGGTACACACACACACACACACACACACACACAAAACACACACAACACACAACACAGCAGCTCAACACACAACACAGCAGGTCTACACACACAAACTGCTGCTACACACAACACAGCAGCTCAACACACAACACAGCAGATCTACACACACAAATTGCTGCTACACACACACACACACACACACACACACACACACACACACACACACACACACACACACACACACACACACACACACACACACACACACACACACACACACACACACACACACACACACACACACACACACAACACACACAACACAGCACCTCTTTCGCCAGTTTCTCGCAAAAAATGTATTCTGAAGCCAGGGTCACATGTGATGTGTGAATTGCCCCAGATAGCATTAACTCAGCTCCCTTTGCAAATCACTCCAAGTCCTATAATATTTCCTTCACTTTATTGGAAAAGCAGCAGTAAATACAGGCACTTGTGGATGGTGTGTAGTTGTGATTTGTAGTTAGAAACAGGTAGAAAGAGATGGCCTTGCCATAGGAGAGTAACAGAGATGGGTGCTGTACTCACTGTCTCCAGGGTGGAAAAGGAAGTGAGGAGCAAGGGTCACACTAGAAGTGAGATGGGACAAACTACTGTCAGCAAAAACAGAGGGGAGGGCGGAATAGCCCGTTCTGAGAAGAATCTCAGAGGTTTCTGTAGCAACTCACTGGTCACATGCTCAGAAGCAGAAAGGGCAACATATTGATACATCACACAGGTATGTGTGTGGAACAAATGCATGCAGCTGAACTTAAGGAGCAGACAAGCAGAAGCCGCAAAGAAGGGGGGGTGATCAGAGAGAGCAGAAATGGGCTTACTTGTTCCATGACACTCCCCGGCTGGTATCTGGAGATACCACTATATAACTGGAATATGTGGAACATATGTGCAATGCATGACAAAGATAACATCGTATTCACAAAACAATGCAAAGGTCAATTTCCACACAACAATGTGATACCGGCCAGTATCACTGGCTTCAAAGTCCCTTGGCAAAGATTCTTTGGCAAAGGATGCCAAGCGAATGCACCGGTCCAGGTTAGCCGGGTGCACCACAATGTCTTTTGCAAAAGTCTCTGATCCTGTTTCTTAGATCTATGAGAGAACGGTTCTTTTATCTCCGTGGTTTTCTCTACAGAGGGCATCACCTTGTAGATGTGCCAGTCGTGATAGTCTATCACTCCATCACCTGGTGTTTGACGGAGGGTAATGGCTTCTAGCCCCTTGCGAATCCGCACTCCTGGAAGACTTCTGACAAGTCTGGTCCAGTGCATAGGGCGTCGTTTGGAGAGGCTTCCTGGTGCTGAGCTGCGCATTGGAGCTGAACGTTGCCCAGATCTGACCGGGCTTCTGATGGTGGTGGACACCAGATGATGGAAGGTACCGACATTCTTCACCTTCCTTCAGTGAGGGTGCTGGCTTTGCGTGGCCGCTAAGAAATGTCTTCTTGATGAAGGCCACAAAGTTATGTTTGGTCTCCGGTTTCCTTTGTAGGTCGCAGCGAAGCGAAGTGAGCCTAGAGATGGCATGTACTCTGTTGTTTGGGATGCGTCTTTTTGGTGAACGGAATGGTAGCGGGGTCACCCAACTGCCCGATCTGTCCTTGAAGAGCTCCTTATCCATTAACTTCTGGAATTCTCCATCTTCCATCGATGGTGCTTGTTTGTTACCATCCCTTGTTGTCTGTAACGCTGTGCACCCTAGGCAGTCGGAACGTTTCTCTAGCACGAGAACGTCTTCACGTATTTTGGTGAAACGCCTTTGTGTCTCTTTGTTAACTGCCGTCAGGAGGTTGTTTTCACCCTGGACATAACGAAGAACCGTCTCTTTTGCCTTTGTAAATCCCTTTATGAAATGTCTCTGCGACTGTCTCTTTTGAGACGTGTGAGAGGACAGTCGTTTTGCCCCTATGGCTTCACCTGCAGGGCGCAATCATTTGCGGCTATGCCAGCTGTGGTGGTTGGCTGCTTTGCCACTTGGTATTTTGCAGAGAGGAATGGCTGTATGTCTTAGCTGTGCCATTGCTCGCAGGTGGACTGTCTGATTTTTTATTGTCTTTTGGGCGATCCCTTTGTGGGGCACCTTCAGGAGGTAACTTTCTTCCTTCAGTGAAGTCGACTCATCATCCTTAGTTGTCTGGACTACTAAGCATCCTAGGCCATTGTCACATCCCCCTGATGTGAAGATGTTTTTGTTGATCTCAGGGGTATGACCTTGTTTCTTCTCCTCACTTGGCCCTCCTGTCACTTGGAGATGGCCAAGACATGTTTTGGAGAGGGATGTGTATCCGCATTCTGTTATCACCGTTCTGCGGGCGTCAACATAGTCTGGTCCGTGCCCTTTGTAAGTGCACACGTTGCCCACTATCACCCATCCAAGGTCAAGCCTTTGGGCGAATGGAGCGTTGTGGGGTCCGGTGCGCTGTTTATGGACTTTGTGCACCCTCAGGATGTCCCTACCAAGCAGCAGCAAGATCTTGGCGCCTTGTTCTACTGACGGGATGTAGTTGGCTATTCCAGCTCTCCAGCTCTTGCAGCAGGTCCCCGAGCTCTCGTAACTTCGAGTAGTCTTTAGCTGTGATCCTGGGAAAGCTTTCGACTCTCTTGAAGAGCGAATCTTCGACTGCTTCGGTGCTACCTTAGCACTCTTCTAGCCTTTCCCATACTAGGTCGAGACCTACATGGGGGTGGTTCGCGTTTGCCGTCCCGAGTCTCTTTGCGTGCTCCTTGGATTCTTTTCCCAGCCATTTGGATAGCAGGCTGAGCTCTTCCCTTGCTGAGAAGCTCGGGCTCTTGATTGCATCCTTGAACATAAACTTCCACATTCGGTAGTTCTCAGGACGGTCGTCAAAGTTGGTAAGGCCTGTTTGCATCATGTCACGCCGGATCATGTACTTTGCCATGTCTGTTAGGCCTGAGGCATCGTCGTGTTGTTCGCGTTCTTAGGTAGTTGTTGGGAGGGTCCATGCGGTTGCCTCTTCCTTGGCTTGGATGCGTGGTGACTGCTGGTCTGTGTGAGGGGCTGTGATTTCCCGTGTGGATGTGACTGGATTGAGAGCCTGTTGTAGTGCATCCGTGTGTGCGCCGGTGTGTGGATCACTGTTGCAGCTGTGGCTATCCCATGCAGCATGTACCATTGAAGGAACAGCATTTTCTCCTCGATGACCTAGCAAGTCTTCGGTGTCTGTGGAGTCACTCCCATCGTGTCAAGATGGTGCATCCTCTTCTTTGCTTAGAGCTTCTAGATCCGTGTCCAATTCGGCCATTCTACGCGCAGCGGCGGTGGTGGCGTTCTGCTCCTCCTCTTCTATGCGCGCTCTTTCTGCCCTTACGGCTGCCTCTCTCCGACCATATTCGGCCCTGGCACGTGCGGCCTCTGCAGTGGCTCGCGCCTTGGTAGCGCTTGCGCTTGCGCTTGACACGTTAGATTGCGCTGATATTGCTGACCTTGACAAGTGCCTGGATGCGCTGGAGCACTGTGATGCGGTCTCCATGAGGAGCTCTTTTCTCTCGCTTTGGACATCCGTGATGGCTGTTCGCACGTGGCTGTCACGTGTCAAGTCAATATTATGCTGTAAGTCCCTTTCTTGCAGGCTTTCGCCTGTGTTAGCCCTGGCCAAGTAAGTGACGTATGCCTCTGACAGCCCTTGGTAGCACGAGTGATCTATCTTTAATTGAGTTATTGCCTGCTCGAGCTGTTGTACAGAATTGTCAGCGCCGGCGACATTGCGTATTCCAAGTGTGGCTATTTCCCAGGCCTTCTCTAATTTAGTGCTGTGCGCTTCAATGTCAGTCTCATATTTTTCGCGGGCCTTTTATGTCAGTGTGATTATCCATTTAGGCCTTGCGTCTGCCTGCGCCTGTTGCAGTAGCGCAGTGGTCTCGGTGTCTGTGATCACTCTCCTGCATGGTGTTTGGTGAGGATCTGAGTTCTGCCATGCTGCAGGTGTGTGTAGGCCTTTAGCCAGTGCGTGTGGTGTGCGGTCTGTTTACCTGCGTCAGGGATGGATGACTGTCTCGGATAGTGACGGTAGGTGTCCTGCAGCAGTAAGCGTAGGGGTAGCTGTACTTACAGGTGTACGGTGGCTCTGACCCGTGTCCTGGCGGTGTCCGGTGGCGTGGCCCTTGGTGGCGCTAGCCATGGGAACGTACACAGGGTTGGGTGAGATGGTAATTCCTCACTGTCAGGCTGTGCAGAGGATGGACTCAAAGACAGAAAAGAGCAATCAAAGTTCTGTGTATAGTGCACTGTTTGACTGCAGTGCTGGAGCCTTGTGTGTGAGCTGCAGGCTGTGTGCACTGTAAGCTGCTTGCTGTTTGTAAGGCTTTTGCTGTAGAAAGTCTGAGCTCTTTATTAGCAATTTAAAGCTGCTTGTTTGTCGTTGCATAAAGCTGTAGTTGTTTGCTGTATAGAGGCTGGTGGCTATGTGTAGCAATGTGGAGCAGTATGCTTGTACTGTGGTTGTGAGAGACTGCTGTTTATTTGCTGTGTAAGCTGCTTGTTTGTTTCTTTAGCATAAAGGCTGTGGGTAGCAGCTCCTCTTTGTGTGTCCCCAAAGCACACAGTCCTCTTTCTACTATTCTGAAGCCAGGGTCATGTGTGATGTGTGAATTGCCCCAGATAGCATTAACTCAGCTCCCTTTCCAAATCAATCCAAGTCCTATAATATTTCCTTCACTTTATTGGAAAAGCAGCAGTAAATACAGGCACTTGTGGATGGTGTGTAGTTGTGATTTGTAGTTAGAAACAGGTAGAAAGAGATGGCCTTGCCATAGGAGAGTAACAGAGATGGGTGCTGTACTCACTGTCTCCAGGGTGGAAAAGGAAGTGAGGAGCAAGGGTCACACTCGAAGTGAGATGGGACAAACTACTGTCAGCAAAGACAGAGGGGAGGGCGGAATAGCCCATTCTGAGAAGAATCTCAGAGGTTGCTGTAGCAACTCACTGGTTACATGCTCAGAGGCAGAAAGGGCAACATATTGATACATCACACAGGCACGGTGTATGTGTGTGGAACAAATGCATGCAGCTGAACTTAAGGACCTGACAAGCAGAAGCTGCAAAGAAGGGCTGGGGTTGATCAGAGAGAGCAGAAATGGGCTTACTTGTTCCATGACAAAATACCTGCTGCAATTCAGTAAGCCCCAAAAAGCTGGAAAATAAAGCAAAAATCGACTTTTTTTTTTGGCCAATTTTTTTTCCTGCAGATGCGCGGCGAAAAGCCACTTTTTGGCACTCTTCACCACTTTTTCAAACTCGCTGAATTCTAGTAGCCCCGATCAGCTTTTCGCCACTACTCGCTGCTCTAAAATTGAGACTTCCTCTCCAAATCGTCCTGGCACAAAAAGTTTGCAAGAGGCTGGGGAGAAGCGGCGACGAGAGGCGAGAGAGGGGACTTTGAAAAAATCAGGCCCTTTTCCTGCCTCGGATGGATGCCGGGGGTCTCCGGAGCTGAACACCATTAATACCAGCACTGGAGACCCCTGGCATGCATCCGATGTAGGAAAAAAGCATTTACAACCCACTTCATTACCTTAACGGCTAACGGCTAAGGCAATGAAGGGGTTAACCACCTGTTCCATGCTTATTGTGGGTAGCGGGGGTGGGTGAAGGGGGTATTTGGCCCTTGGTGGGTGTTTATACCTTGCGAGGGGACTGTGGGTGGAGCGTTTAATACCGCTAAGGTAATGAAGGGGTTAAACCCTCCTGCTACCCATCCGCAAGGTCTAAAAACCCACCAAGGGCCAAATACCCCTTTAACCCACCCCTGAAATGAACAATAAAAACAATACACACTACTGTCCCACTACCCACCTCCTAGGCCCTTAAAAAACATTGCCTGCAGTACCAATTCTGTGCCCAAAAAAATAAATTAAAAAAACATAAATACTTTTAAATAAATACACCCCCCCGCACCTTATCACATATATTACAGTAATGGGCAAAATTACTATTACCCACATATGGATAATAATGCTTTTGCCCATTTAAAATACAATAAAAAGCAGAAATAAAATAAATACATCTTGCATTCACCATTGCCAGGCACCCATGATGAAGGCCGTCCTCAACCTCACCCCGTCCCTGCCCTCCGGTGCTGCAAAAAATACAGAAGAATAAAAAGAGACAATATAATGTCCCCTAACCCCATAATCACTTTTAGCGGTTAGTAACCGCTAGAGTAATTAAGGGGTTAACCTACCCTCCCCCACTACTCACCTGGGAGGCCTAACCACCCTCATCCACTACTCACCAGAGAGGTCTACCCACCCACCCTTGGGGACAATACCCCTTTCACCCTCTCCCCCACTACCCACAATAAAAACACTACACAGAACAGCCCCACTACCCACCTCCTAGGCCCCACAATAAACATTACCATATTTAATAAACAATACATAACCCAACCACCCCCTGTGGCCCCCCCATAAAAACATGATTAATTAGTTTACATATAGGCTTAATACCTATTAATACCTATACTAGCTTGTAGTTTTTAACCGCTACAGTCATTAAGGGGTTAACCCACCCTCACCCACCACTCGGGATGCCTACATACCCTCCCATGCAAACCCCCCACCCCGTGAGGCCTAACCACCCTCACCCTCTACCCACAAGGGAGGCCTACCCACATACCGTTGGGGAAAATACCCCCCCCCCCACCCCCAGTACCCACAATAAAAACAATACACAGCCCCACAATAAGCATCATTCTATTTATTAAATATATTACACACCCCCTGTGCCCCCCCCCCCCCATAAATACATGATTTATACTTTTACATATATGGTTCATACCCCAGCCCCACGCGAGTCCCCGGCGGGCTGGCGGGGCACCTGACAGACCTACAGGGTACCAGCAGCTCATTTCAAACAGGTTCTGTAGGCCTGTTGGTGGGTCCCGCCAAGCGCCATGAACCCCCAGGTGGTCTCCTTGGGTTCACCGTGGGCCACAATTGGGTCCCCACGGTAGGCCAGCGGATGTCTGGGAGCCCTGGATCAGACCCACAGGTGTCTGCGGGGCCTCGGGTGGTTCCCACGGGGGTCTGGGGAACTCACGAGTGCTCACTACGGGTCCGCGGTGCCCCCATATATATATATATACACACACATGATGAACCAATATACAAATAAATGTAGAAGGGTTATCAAAAACATGCTGTACTACAAATAACACTTCTCCATACAGACACACTATAATAAAATCAATTTCCTTTAATAATCCTATCTGATCTTACAATCAAAATCCTCAAATGACAATCAAAAACCTCAAATGACAATCAAAACATTGCATTTACATTGTATATATGATGCATACAATCTATGCACCATATACATTCTGCAAATGAATGTTAACAATAACATTCAAAACAAAATACTAATACCTCCAAACAAGTATACTATTTAAACCAATCCAGTAAACATAAATCAATTAGCATTCATTAATGACATCCCTAAACAATTTACATTCCAACCCTAACAATTAAACAATTAACTAATTCAAGCGTAGAACAGAACAAGTTATCCTGTGAAAAAATATAAGTACCAACTAGAATACAATATAGAAAAGCAAGCCTCACCCTGACCTAAAGTACACCATACAATAGCAACAATTATATCTATCTAATTTTAACATACATTATACACACATTTATGCATAGCAGCATAGCCAAATTAATTTAAAACACCGCAAAGCAAGCTTTTAAAACAACATAATTTCTTACCCTGTATGTATATATCGATCTAGACATACATACATACATACATACATACATACATACATACATACATACATACATACATACAATGGCAAGAAATGATATACCAAAAATAAAGAAATACATATGTTAAAAAAGCTTTTAAAAAAATTAACAAGTTAAATAAAATACATTTCTTTTGTTCACTTACCTTTACTTGACCCACTCACCGACTCCCGTTGAACAGCTTACTCTCGAACCAATCCACCAGGCACAGGAACCCATAAAATAACAAACCATAAAATAATAAACATTAAACTAAAAATCCAAAACAATCCACGGGTCTTCTATTTGTAATCCATCTTCATCTGTATTCTTCTTTCTTCTATCTGCGGCTCTCTTCCGGGGCTTCTTGTCTTCTACGGCCATGCCCTGGCCTTCTTCTTCTGTAGGAGGTCCTTCCTCCTCAGCGTCTTGCTTCAAAATGAGATGACATAGGCTTTTAAAGGCCTATGACGTCACATTTTCGTCATGGTTCCCACGGCCCTGATTGGGCCGTGAAACCTGCACTACCACACAAGTCATTTATATCATTAAATGTCCTTGTGGACTTTTATATGTGGGTAAGACAAAAAAAAGGAGTCTAAAAACCAGATTTATTGAGCATAAGAGCGGGATAAATAATAAATCGGAGAATACGGTTTTTATTGACCACTGTACAGACCACAACCACCCAGTCTCATCCCTTCATATAATGGGGATAGAACTAATACAAAGAAAGTCCACAGGAGTTGATACACTTTTATTACAACGAGAGACATACTGGACATACACGTTGGACACAGTTTATCCAAAAGGGCTAAATGACTACATATCATACAACTGTTTTCTTAATAGGAGATACAATTGTTTCTTATATGGCATGGCTGCTGTTGGTGAGAAGCCTTTAAAGTGAGTAAGGACCAAATAGATTGATAAGCATTCCATAAACTTTTAATAAATGTTTATTTTGCACATTTTAAATTTACACTGGACCACACTATATACAGCTACCCCTGATTACACACTATAGTTCATTCATGCATAGGAAAGGACTTTTATTGCAGGAAGATAGAGAAAGAAGGAAAGCCCAATTTTCAGGACACATTAAGGACTACAAGATTCCAGAGATCTCACAGTGATGAAACAGGACGCACGAGCACCTCCCACATCGAGACGCAGAAGGAAGGAAGGCTTACAGCTCATAGAGCGAACACACAGCCCCCACAGCATCACGAGGGAAGGATAAGCAATCCAGGCAAGAAGACTGACGTCACTGTAGATCGAAGGGGAGACGATGACGACGCTGGAACGCATGCGCATGCGCAGAAGAGTAACGTGACGTCACTGGAACGCACAGACCGGAAATGGACACAGGAACCGGAAATGAACTCTCATGGACTATTATGGCTATGCATGAGATAGCACTGATCAGGGGAAGCGGATTGGGAGCAGCTGGGGTGATTATGTAACTGTTTTCACTTGTTTTTCACTTGTTTGATTAATGTTGGAGGGTATATATACTAGGTAGACCCTCATTTGAGTATGCCTTATCACTTGAAAAAGACCTGTTGGTCGAAACGTCGTGTGGCACAATAAATTCATTATCTTGAAATCCGTGGAGCGCTGGATCTCTCTTTTTTCCCTCAGTGTACTGTACTTTGGAATTTGCCTGGCAGGTACTTCCTTGAACCAGCAGCACCGGTAAACTGTATGTATTTATTTATATATTGTGGTGTGCAGCCTTAAACCCCTTTACATTGATATGGGATTTCTCACACACTATCACAATTGTTTGTAATTATCCTGTGTGCCTCTCTGCCCTTGTTCTAATTCACAACTCCCAAACCGCAGCATCCCCTTCCCCTCCTGCTGTTACTTGTCACCTTTTCCAACATCCCTTTCTCACTCACCTTATCTAAATCTGTTTTTTTCTGCTTTCCAAACCTTTGTTTTAGCTATAGATTTCTTTGTAAACCAGTTTTTCTGACCCCACAAAGAGAGGAGAACTCTCGAAAGCTTGTCCTATGACTTAACTTTTTAGTCCAAATAAAAAAGGTATCACCTAATACTGACGTACTCATTTATTCTGCACTATCGCAACTGGACTATCACGGCTATTTCTGTTTTATATATATTATATTTATATTTATATTATATATATATATACCCTGCACAATGCTCCACACAATACAAATACCACACCGGAATCTGGAATACAAAAACAAAGGAAGGTTCACCTGTTCCTCCAGCAATGTCATGTACCTCATCATGTGCATGAAATGCCATGGGGATTGCTACTATATAGGTGAGACGAGACAGGTGCTAAATAAGAGAATGCATCTGCATCTGCATCACCACAGCATCACAGCATCACACGCAGAACAAGAGACAGTCCTGTCGGCGAGCATTTCTCTGACTCAAGCCATAAGATGAATGATCTGAAGGTGGCCATACTCAAAGGTAATCTTAAAACACTGAAAGAGAGATGGTTGCATGAGTACAAATTTATGCAACTGTTCGGGACACTTAGCGGTGGCCTAAACCAGGACCGCAGTATTATGAGTCACTATTGACACAAGAGAACTCTCTTCCCATGAATGCTAAAGGCCATATCTATACATACTGTGCAATATGTATGCACACACAGCTGTCTCTTACACATACAAATACTCTATGTAATTCCATCCCTGTATACCAATAGAGACCACATAATATCTAAACACACTTTTAGTAATGCAACACCCTCTTACATTTTCAAACCTACCCAAGCCATTGGTATACACTCCCACTCCACACACACCTTTTGTAAAGCACTGTATACACTGTGGGTGCTTTATAAATTTATATTTATATACATACATACACACACATACGCAGACACTCTTACATTACAAACATTCATGGACTTTTTAACATCTCAAGTCATAAATTGCATACAGCACTTGGGGAGGGATAGGTTTCAGTCACAGATAACATTCCAAAATGTCCTTAATCCTTAATTCATTGTAACAATGCCGGAAGAAGAGATCAGTGCATCTCGAAAGCTGGCACAAATAAAAGCATTTCGTTAGCCACAGAACGGTATAGTCTATTCATTTTTGATTAGTAAGCTCGGCTAACACGGTTCAGATACCATATACAGTATGTATATATATATATATATATAGATATATATATATATATATATATATATATAAATATATACCGTATAGTCTATACTATATATATAGTCCACACAAATCCAGTCAGCACACTGAAATAAAGCAAAGGGCAGATGCTAGTCCCATAGAGCTGCACACAACATGTGAACCAATCCAAAGACCAGTAAAGAGACAGCAAACTGCACGGGGTTAATCCAAAAATTACGTGTATCTATGTTTTGAATACAACTATTTTTGGATTAACCCCGTGCAGTTTGCTGTCTCTTTACTGGTCTTTGGATTGTTCTCATGTTATATATATATATATATATATATATATATATATATATATATATATATATATATATGTAAATACAACTGTATTCTCATCTGCATGTCTTAGGCAGGTCTGCAACCCCGCCTTTCCCCATTATCACCAGCACACAGCACTTCCACTGCAGCAAGGGATTTATGGGAAGTGACATGCAAATGAGCACACAGTGCCACTTTTTGCTTCAAAAACCATTTTTAACATTAATACTGTATATACTATACTTATATATATATACTTAGTTAAGTTATGGTGGGTAAAAAAAGTGACAAAACCCTACACAGCAAAGCATATAGCAAATGGAAATATTACTGTATGCTCACCTGCATACCTGTCTGCAACCCTGCCTTTGTGACAAAAACCCTACACAGCAAAGCATATAGCAAATGGAAATATTACTGTATGCTCACCTGCATTACTGTCTGCAACCCTGCCTTTCACCATTATCACCCAGCACACAGCACTTCCACTGCAGCAAGGCATTCTAGGAAATGACATACAAATGAGCACACAGTGTCACCTTTTGCTTCAAAACCATAAACATGGTTCCCTATAGGCTTAAGCTTGCCGCATGGTCACAGCTTTTAGCACAGCCAGGGTTAAGATGCATAGACAGTAAAGCCACCCACAGACAGCTGTTTCGACCTTAATTGGTCTCCTCAGTGTTTGGTTGGTTATACTGGCTATGCAAAAATGAAGCAAGGGATAGGTTTTACCATACTTATTTAAGTTATGGTGGGTTAAAAAAGTGACAAAAATCCTCCACAGCAAAGCATATAGCAAATGGAAATATTACTGCATGCTCACCTGCATGTCTTAGTACTATTAATAAAGTACTGCTGTAATTTAAATACACTGTATCTAAATATATATTTGACATACACTATAAAAATCTTTAAAATACGTTGCATTCACTGTTTACATACACTTACAGTACAGTGAGGAAACGCACTGTATCTTACTACAGTAACGTAATTCTGAACAAGGTTACATAATGACACGCATGCGCAGAAATGTGATGACATGCATATGCGTTTCAACAAGGTTCAAATTTGACATACACGCATGCGCAGAACTGTGATGACACGCATATGCTTTTCAACAAGGTTCCAATTTGACATAAACGCATGTGCAGATTATATATTTTACATTCGGAAGGAGAGTGAAGTTGTATTTTTATATTATTCATTTTAACTTTATTATCCTGTACAAATAAAACATTTAATTTGTTAAAAATACTTTTTGTTGTGTGTGTTCATATTTTAAATCTTCTACAGTTCGAGAATTTTTGTATGGTTAAAAGCTGTACTGTACTGTACTGTATACAGTATGAACTCATATTTTTAATCTTCGAATTACAATTACACACACACTTGAAGTACTGTATGTGAATAAAAGACAGGTGGAATTGCAATTAGATTTTTAAGACAACAATTCGCGATCGCCCAATTGAGTTTCTCGATAGTATTGCAGACAACGCTAAAATGGAATTTTCTGCAACGATCAAAACACTCGTAAACTGGTGTCTTAACATGGGAAAATTTCAAGAAATCTCGAACCAACACAGGGTGTGCAAATGAATGCAACATGTGAAATGATGGGATAATGGGCGCTGCATCTGTATCAAGTCTGAAAATCTAAAACACAAAGGACTTTAGGGTATGATAGCATTACATTAAGTTGCTGTATTATGAACCAAAAATCAATCAACAAGTCAAAAGTTAAAGAATAAGATGAAGCCTGTAAAAGGCTAATTATATCTTCAATTGCAATTTCAAGCAAGGTGACCTAATATTGACTCCTTTGCCTTTCTATTCTTCTGGGTCTCAGACTATCTTATTCTTTCTCCTCGGGCAATGTTGTCACACATTGCAAGAGATAAAAATGAGGCTACAGTGGTGTCATAAACAGCAAACAGCAGTGAATCATCACACACACATATGAAAATGAAGAAGATAAATCCATAATTCCCCACATACAAGATAATTCAAGTTTTGCAGGAATAGCAATACAAAGTTTTATTAGAAAAACAGTAGGAAAATAACAAACTATAAAAAAATAATTACTTTCATAATATTAGAGGTGCACCGGCACATTTTTTTTATTTGGCTTAAACAGAATTTATATTTTAAATGACAGCTGCAGAGAAAAACACCTACACAAACCCCTAAAACAGTCTGTCAAAGCCTTTATATTAGAAAGAAGAGTAAACAACCTCAGAGTTTTGTCTTTGCACAAAACTGTCATCAAGTACAGGTTTTTTTTTCAAATTTTTAAAACATATCAACCAAAGTATGGGCAACTTCTTCTTAGAGATTAGTGTTCAACCATCTCTTACATTATTTTCAATATAAAAAAAAACCCCAACCTAATTGACAAGAGTGTAGAAATGTAGGCAAAGAAAGACATAAATTAGAACATAGAAATAGTGAAAGAAAAAAGTAAGGAGATTAAGAAAAGACATGTATGATGACAGTCTTATAGTTTTACATATGGGGGGGGGGATATTATGCACAGAGGAACACAATGTGATATACAGGCATACCCCGCTTTAAGGACACTCACTTTAAGTACACTCGCGAGTAAGTACATATCACCCAATAGGCAAACGGCAGCTCACGCATGCGCCTGTCAGCACGTCCTGAACAGCAATACCGGCTCCCTACCTGTACCAAAGCTGTGCGCAAGCGGGGAGACTATAGAGCCTGTTACAAAAGCGTTATTTACATCAGTTATGCACGTATATGACGATTGCAGTACAGTACATGCATCGATAAGTGGGGAAAAGGTAGTGCTTCACTTTAAGTACATTTTCGCTTTACATACATGCTCCGGTCCCATTGCGTACGTTAATGTGGGGTATGCCTGTATTCCATACAATATGTGTATCATATGATACAGTGTAACTCCTTAACTTCACATTGCATGCTGTTAAGCAACATTGTACTAAAAAAGGCAAAATGTCTCTTATATGTAAAAATTCACAATATATTGTCAGAATTGGGAGTAAATGCAGTATATGAAGTGTCATGTGTCCTTGCACATTGGTCATGTTGCACATTTTGTCAGAAAATAAATGGAAAATAACACCTGGTTTGCAATCTTAAGAGAAAATGTTGCACCTCGCTAGTAAGGAGTAATGAATACCATAAAAAAAAAGTGTGTGGAATTGTCTATGAAGCCTACCGGAAGTTCTATTTCAAAACACAGTGAGCTAAATAGAATTTTCTAAATATTTCAGTACAATTCAGGTTGGGAACAAGTACAATAATGATCATCTTTTGTAAAATACAGTAAAGGTTTCCAGTTTAATTTTGTAACCTCTGGATTTTATGCTGCAGATTAAACATTCCCAGTTTTGGAAATTTTTTGAAATGTTGTTTTGATATCTATTAGATTGACAACAAATGTTTATGAATCAGAAAAGTATTTGCAGGTTTCATATAATGGATACGTAGTGTGTTGAAAAGGTGCTTTTTTTCTTTTCTTTGTTCATATAATGGATGCCTTAAATGAAAGCATATATGGAGTAAGTTACAATGAATAAGATTATGTTAAACAGTTCTGCAATAATAATGTCAGGAAAAGAACAAAATATATTATATTATACATTACATCAACATGCATTTTTACTTACCATAGCAACATTATCATCATGTAATTATCACCACTTAAAAAGTTAAGCTTATATCTGCTGGATTCAGATACTGTCACGGATGCTCACTACAACCTTGACTGGACCGCGGGGCTGAAGTGGGGAAGATATATAACCACCGCCCTAAACCACGGGGATGGGTCCGGATGGCAGTCATGGACGTGTAGCCGGGTCAGGGTAGGAGAGTAGAGGTACTTGACTATGGTCTGGGGTTGCTGAGTGTAGAGTGGTCGAGGTCCATAAGCCGTGGTCATGGAGTAGAGAGTGTAGAATGGTCGAGGTCCATAAGTCGTGGTCGTGGAGTAGAGAGAAGTCCGTTTAACAAACCATTGTCCAGGGGAACAAGAAGAGACAGGTCAGGCACAAGCAGGGTCACAAAAGGGATACTGATACCGACAGAGACAGGTACTCAGGCTGCAAATGCGCACTATGCATAGAAGGGTCTATGCTCAGCAACAACCAGAGGGCAGAGTGAACTAAATATAGGAGAGACCCAATGAGGGAGAAGATGTGTGGAGTGGTCAGACGTATGTGGAACGATGATAGGCCGAGGCTGGATGAGGCTCAGGTGTAACCCACTTGAGTTTAGTGCAGGCATTGGTCTCTTTAAATGGTGCACGCGCGTGCCACGCGCGTCCGAGGTTGGCATGTGACGCACCGATATGTACACGCAGATGGGGCCCGCTGTGCACTCCCAGAAAGCAGGGGCGATGTGCCGACAGAGTGTGAGGCAGCAGGGGGTGGAAGACATAGCCACACAGGCCGCTGCGGCGGGATGTGGGAGCAGGTGAGTGGCAAGGTGCGGTGCACGGAGGTGCCCCTGGTGCAGTCCTGACAGATACCTCTTTAATGAGAGGTGTTTTGGTTGCAGTGGTTAAAATCTTCCACCACCTCTACTTTACTTAACAACTCGCCAGGCCAAGGCAACGTCTAAGTTCTGGGTCTGGGGATTTTCACAATCCTCCATTCAAAAACTCCCAATGTCCCAGACCCTGTTTAAGACCTGTGACCCAGGGCCCCATTCCCCCCTCAATAACTCATTGGGGGCAAAGTAATGATTCTCCCAGCTGAGTGGGCAATATTTTTTAACTCCACAAATATGACGTTTATTTTCATTAAAAAACACCCAATTACATTCACCTACCTACTGAAGCAACGGCCGCTATTCTAACGATTAATGCGGTATGTAGATCGGAATACCCATTAGATGGCGCGCAATTTGATTTAATCGTGCCGACTTAAACACGCGGTTTGGTTATCGTTTTGTCCGGATTAGAAAATGGCATTTTAGCGTGTTCTGCAATACCGTCGAGAAACTCAAGTGGGTAATCGCAAGTTGTTGTCATCAAAATCCAATAGCAATTCAATGTCACGATTACCATGTTGGCTGAAATCGGCTGTAATGCCTGCCACGCATGCGCACCATAAGCCCTTCAAAGCTTCTTCTATTGTGCTGTGCCAAGTCATCTTGGAGTTCACCGCTTATCAACAACACAACAGCCCCCCCCACAGAGCTGTTAATAAGATTACCATACGGCCTTCAAAGCTGGCCCCCCACACACACACTTTAGTAGTTGAATTAAATCATTAATAATTATTCTTTAGAATTTTATTGGGTAATGAATCATACAAAAATGCAAAAATACAAAAATACAATAATTTGTGTACAGGCTTGTCTTTTCCTTCGTTATGGTTGCATTTGATTCTGTATTTCTGCACTGTAAAGTACAGAACTGAAAAAAACCCCAGAAATAATTGATTAAACAAAAAAAAAAAAATTTTTTTTTGGGGGGGGGGGGGAGTCTGATAATTTTTACCCCCCCCACACACGTTTAGTGTGCGATATTCATGTCTGCAATACTGTAGTACAATAAAATAAGCAATAATAGACTTTATTAAAAAAAAATTCTAAATGCCTTTCCGACCAACCATTATACTGTATGTTTTAATACATACTGTACAAAGTGATTTTTATTTTTAGGGTTGTGTGCCACGGGTCAGCACATTTTGTATGAGCTGGCCAGCAGATACTGTATGATTAAAGAAAAAGCATGTGCTGTATTACAGTAACATGTTCACAAATCCGGTCATCCTGTGATCGTTCAGAAGCAAGCTTTCCGTTCTTGTCAGGCACAAGGTCTTAGGCGGTGAAGTTCACGTGGGTTTGTTAGCAGTATCAACAACACAACACCCCTTCCCCCCCCCCCCCCCCACAGAGCCATTCAAGAAAATGTGGCGTGCTTTGCTTCAACTGCTAATAAGATTACCATGTTGGCTAAAATCGGCTGTGATGCCTGCCACGCCTGCGCGCCATAAGCCCTTCCCGACATGCAGCGATTACGCTGAAACAGGAGGACCTGCTTGATTACCTGTTGCCGACTCCCTGCTTGGACTACGACTACCCGGATATCTCCCATCCCGATTCTGGCTCGTCCAACGAGTACGCTGTCCTCTCCAATCCTGAACCCGGCCTGTTTGACTATGAACTTCGCACTCCGGACCAGTCTGCGCGGTCTAAGGTCGGTGATTTCTTAACCCAGCTTCAGTCACGCGGTCCGGCCCCAATTTGTGGCGAGCACAACTGTGACAGTATGCTCGGCCCCACAAAACCGTACCGTACCGTGGCGGGGGTTTGTAAATGGGTAACTATGTCCCAGGCTGCGGACCAGTCCCTGTTTGAAAAACATTATCTGTTTGAAAGACTGCCTTCGCCTAATCTTGGTTGTATGTATGAAGGGTTAATCCCTGCAGAAAGACTGACTCGTAAAGAAATACTTACAAGGTCTCAGGAATGTAGAGAGGTAAAGAAGATGTTACAAGACCAGTACTCCCAACTACTCCTTCTTATGTCTATTCCGGGTCTGGAAACTGCGGAATTTGAGGTACCGGCTCAGGCCATACACACCACTCTTAAATTATTCCTGGAATTTGACAGGAACATAAGTGAGCGTGAACCTCTACTTGCTGCCTACGCACAGACTATTCACAAACCCTTTTCAGTCAGTCCTGTTGTTAAACCTGTGTGGGTACCTCCCTCCCCAAAAAAATGACCAAACCGTCCCACTATCACTGCCCCTAAGGTAGAAGCTGCCATGGTCTCTAGCCCTGTTTGCACCTCCCATTACTTAGACCCCAAGGATATGTCTACGTTAACCCCTGCCAATCAGCCCTGTGAGGTTCCAGTGGAGTATACGTGTATTTCCTAAGCCAAAGCTATGGCTCTAGTGTCTGAGAATGCACCCCTTCTACCCTCAATTTCTAACTCGGAATCTCTAACACCTGCCCTTGAGGTTATTCCTGTCGTAACCCCTGCTAGTCAGGCCTATGAGTCCCCCACTGTAAATCCCTGCATTCTCCAGGTCAGTGTGTCTCTCCTAGCACCAGAGAATGAACACTGTTTGCCCTCTCTTTCTAACTCAGAAGTTCTAAGCTCTGTCCCCGAGGTTATTTCTGTTTTAACCCCTGATAGTCTGCTCTGTGAGGTCCCCATTGTTAACCCTTGTATTCCGCAGACTAATGTTAGGTCCCTAGGGCCAGAGGCTGAACCCCCTATGACCCCACTTTTGGAGGCTAGCTTCTCTTTTTCCGATTCTCAGGCACAGCCTGACTTAACCCTTAAGGTTTTTCCTGTATTAACCCCTGCGGGTCGGGTCCTATGAGCCTCCTTTGGTAATCCCCTGTTGTTCGCCAGCCAAGTACACGCCCTTGGCTCCAGAGGAGGAACCCCTTGTGTCCCCAATTTCAGAGGCAAATCTCCCTCTTTTTGACTCTCAGGTACTATCTGCATTAACCCCTGTAAATCCTTGCTGCCCCCATTCTAATGCATCCTTTCTAGCATCAGAGAATGAATCCCCTAGTCTGACAGCAGAGGTTGCACTGGATGACTCCCCTAAGAGTCCTTGGATATTCTTTGCTATAATTCCCCTGCTTCAGCTCAAGTTTCCGCTGCCGTGTCCCCTGAAACTTCTGCTAAAATACTGATTCCAGTTAAATGTATTCAGGAACCATGTTTTCCCTAAGCCTGTTCGCAGAATCCCCACTCCCAGGTATTTTGCTGATCCAGTCTGTGACTCAGAGAGCTGAGATCCCTGTTTCAGCGCATAGGCCCCTTGTCAAGGAATCTGTAGTCATTTCTGATTTCCAAGATACTCCTTCCCAAGTACCCACTTAAGAGACCTGCACAGTTGTGGTTGCCCCCTTTGTACTGTCTGTGTTCTCCTCTTCTCAAACCCTAGGTTTAAAAGTGAACAGTGATCTTTATGCCCCTCCTGAGGCTCAAGTTGTTGAGTTCCCAGGAATTTTTGCTGACACACTGCTCCCACTCAAAAGTGATGCTTTTTCATATGTGCTAGCTAGAAGCCAGTACACAGTTTCTCCCCTTCTCTGAAATTTTCCTTGTCAGTCCTGCTACTCTGAGAGGTAAAATCCATCCTTCAGTTTCGGAATCTCTTTCCATAGAGGCCGTCCTTGCTTTTGGTCCCACTCTGCCCAAGCAACCCCTCCAGAGATCAGCATATCTGTCATCATCCCCTTAGTACAGTCAGAGACCACCCTGCCTACATTACAAATTCAGGTGTTTAAATCTGAGCTATATTTGTTTTCCTTCCCTTGCTAAACCTCAGTTCTTTAGCACTGCATCTAAATTTGCTCCAGCAACCGATGGGTTACTCAGGGCTAAAATTAAAACTATTGTGTTAAAGGGTACCTCCTCACACAAACCTAGAACTTCCATGATTGATGTTAAGTCACTTACCACTATATCTGATTTTCTCACTAGTCTAACCCAGACACCCACACCACTGACTAGCAGTTCCGTCATCAGAATTTTCGCACTAGTAAACATATCTATTTCTGATTTTGTCATGACAAGTACCCCTGTTAGGGCCCTTGCAGTTGTGGATAAGACTCTTCTTTCTTCTAAGGTTTCTGCTATTAAGAGTTTCCCCGGTTCCAACTTACCGCTTATTGACTCTCTAACTCCTACCATTACTCCCCCAGTGCCCGTCACTGATTCTCAGGCACCGGTTTCAGACACTAGTTCTCCTCCTACCAGTGTCCCTGCAGTGCTGGATGTCCTTGTTACAGATTCTGAGCCTCCAGCTTCAGACACTAGCTCCCCTCCCTCCGCTTCCCCTGCACTGCCTGATTCGAAGTTCCAGATATTAAAGCTCCAGAGCCTATTCCCACTTCTATGACAAGTACGATGCCCTTGGAGTTCATTGCAGCATGCAGTCCGCCCCATGCGGTTGTTCTAACCTCTGCAAATATCTGTATACCTTTCCCAGACCCTGGTGCCATATCTGACCCTTGCCACGCCCCAAATTCCTGGTGCGGGAGGACAGTTTCTTTTCTCTGACCGTTCTGCGGCCCCTGAAGTACCTCAGTATGACTTTAACAATGGGGTTTCTCTCCCTATTGTCTCTGGCTTGGACTCTGGGATGTGGAGATCACAGACTACACAGTCTCTCTCTGAGCATTCTACAGTATTGGGGAGCTCCACTACTGATTGCTTCTCTGCCTCAGCGAACCAATGGTTATCCCTCTCAGAACCTTCTACTGTGCCTGTTTTCTCTGTGTTGGAAATACTCAGTTCGCACCCCAAGATTTCAGTCCCTAAGCCTGGTTTACTGTTTGCCTTGTCATCTACTATACCAATACCTGGCAATGCACCCACCCACCCTATTCCCTCGCTGACCACTACCCGGAAAACCTCTGGAGGAGAAGACCCTTTCAAATTCCTACGTGCAGATGTCAGCAAAAATGTTGCCTGTCTGGAGGTTCTCCCTGTTATACCCAATCAATTATCTGTTCCTCTTGGCCCACACCCCACGTACGATTACTAGGACCGGGCACCCAGCTGGGGTTCCTCTGCCGTTTCTATTCTGGAAACGCCTCCTTCTCCATAGCTCTGGATTTACAAGTCATTTCGCGTGGCGAGCCCCGTACCAAAAATGTCTGTGCCTCCACTCTCATATTCTAGAACAGTACTCGCCAATGAACTGCTCGTTTACGGATCCCCTTCCCGCTTAAAGCACTTTAGGAACAACTCAATGTCCCCGAGACCCATGGATGGTCCTGTCTGGCCGCAGTTCTCACTGGGGGGTGGGGGTATGCAAAGAAGTACCCACGAGTCTCTGGACCATGATTCTACCCCCAATCCTAGACAGTTCAGGAACAATTCCAGGTCCCCCAACTCTATGAGTGGGCATGTTCGCCCGGAGGTCTCACATGAAAGGGGGGGGGGGGGGTACTGTCAGGAATCCACTCCTGGCTTTTCTCGTAGCCTTGCAGGGTGCTGTTGTTCTCACTAATTCCCTCTTTGCAATCAACAGCAACTGTGTGGGCTATCACTGCAACCTAGCCTTGTACTCAGTCATTGGAGCAGTGCCCTCACACCCTCCTCCGGGGATTGGCCCATTGGCCTTTAAATACTTCATTCCCACAATAACTCTCTGCCGAGCATAATCCTTCTTGGATGTCCTGTGTTCTGCCACAAGCACTTGCTTGTTTTTCCCGTGACTAATCCTGTGGATGTATTCCAGCATTAGTTCCTGCTTTCCCTGCAACCTGCTGCTTCTACCCTTAGCAAAGGTTGCTGTTTGGACCCCGTGGCCTGCTGCTCTTTATCCCTTTCCCGAGGCCAGCTTAAGCTTCCGCGCTGAAGCACCCCAGAGACCTGCTGTGTGCTATCTCCCTAGAGCCCGCAACCTGCTGCTTCTATCCCTAGCAGAGGTTGCTGTTTTGACCCCTTGGCCTGCTGCTCTTTCTCCTTTCACAGAGGCCAGCTTGAACTCTTGCGCTGAAGCACTGGTTTACTGGTGCTGCCTGGCGGTGTCCCCACCCTGGTCTGCCTTCCCTCTCCTAGACCAGCGCCATGGGACGTGGACGCCACTCGCGCAAACCCCTGTTCCCGACCTGCAGCGATTATGCTGAATCAGGAGGACCTGCTTGATTACCTGTTGCAGACTCCCTGCTTGGACTACGACTACCCGGATATATCCTATCCCGACTCTGGCTCGTCCAACGAGTACGCTGTCCTCTCCAATCCTGAACCCGGCCTGTTTGACTATGAACTTCGTACTCCGGAACAGTCTGCGCGGTCTAAGGTCAGTGATTTCTTAACCCAGCCTCAGCCACGCGGTCCAGGCCCAGTTTTTGGCGAGGACAACCGTGACACTATAGAGGAAAAGAACCCCAATTTATAGCAATCACTATAGTGGATTGGATGATTTGTGTATGAATTAAAATATATTTTATTAGGAACAAACGATAAAATACAGGGTTTTAAAATAAACGATTAAATAGCGCATTGAAATCAAGTGTAAGAAATCGGGAAACAGAGCGTACGCGCATGCGCAGCTCTTCTAGAGTGCCACAGAGCTTAGCTCTGCCCCCTCGGATGCGCCGCGCTTCCCTCACGCGCGACACACACACGTGATGATGTGCACTGCTTCCGAGCTGTGTATTAGGAACAAACGATAAAATACAGGGTTTTAAAATAAACGATTAAATAGCGCATTGAAATCAAGTGTAAGAAATCGGGAAACAGAGCGTGCGCGCATGCGCAGCTCTTCTAGAGTGCCACAGAGCTTAGCTCTGTCCCCTCGGATACGCCGCGCTTCCCTCACGCGCGACACACACACGTGATGATGTGCACTGCTTCCGAGCTGTGTGGCAAGTACTCATTTAGCCCACTTGTCTACTGCAGCCAATCCTTGCCTCTGTGGAGACCGTGCCTCCGCTCCACTTCCTTTGCTACTGGTTCCTGTGTGCTACATAAACCCTGCAGTTCCTCTCATACCTTGCTGAGCATAACTTGTTTTAGCCTTGAGCTCCTATGTCTGTTGTGCCTTGCTCCTTGTCCTGTGTTTATCTTGCAGTTTAACCCTTCGTGTACCGAACCGGCTTGACCTTGGAACCTCTCTGGATTTTGACCCCGGCTTACCCTCGACTCTACGGACTTCTCCAACACAGACCACGGCTATACAGACCTCCACGATTATAACCTCACCAACCCCAGACCACGGCTAACAGACTTGACTACCCCACTCTCTCCAACCCAGACCCAGCTACATCTGACAATCCGCCTGCCAGGCACGCTTCTGCTGCTGTGGGTGCGTGGTTCAATACTTCCCCACCTCAGTACCGGGGGTCCTGTCTTGTTTGTGGGCAGCGCAAGCGTTACATCCAGTAGGAGTATTTAAATCCCGGATAGCAGACAAGGATAAAGGATAAACACTGTGCTTGGTGATTCCATATGAAGAAAATCCACCAAGGGAGGGGGGATGGAGGAGGGAAATGTAACTAACATACCATGATTAAAATGCCAGCAGCTTACCAGAGTAACTAATTGGTGCACAATATAAGAAACCTAATAAATAGGTAAACGTATGTATAAAGTACACAGTGGAGTGGAGTGAGCTTTGTCCACGATGTGTTAGTAGTGATTTGTAGTGTCAGATGACTGCAAACACTATACGATCAAGGTGAACCAATTGTAACAAACGAGTGAGCAAAAATCTTTGATACAGATGATTGCCTACACACAAAATTTTTAGATTGTCGTTAACTATATAAGGTTAAATAAGTACACACGTATGAATACCATAAACAGTTGCGTAAGCAGGGATCTCTAATTTATAGATCTGTGCAAACACTTCATATTAAACGGCTGCATAATTAATTGAAGCACTGCTGGAACTCCTATGTCAAAACAAAGGAGACCGCAACTGCACAATACACTGTGTTAGAAAATAGTAGCAACGTACTCTAAATAAAGAAACCTGCATCTAAGTAGTGTGCAGTAAGTATAATCATGGTCATGATAAAGCACTTCAGGGGTTGATAAAACTGTATACACAACTCCCTCAATGAAACACCACAGTAGAACCTACAAAGTGTAAATAACCCCAGAATAGGATTATATAGCTGAATCTACACTATACAGTAGTATAGTAGTTGAATTCTGCTCAAAGTTATCATAAACTAATGGCAATATATAATACTTGTGGTAGACAAGGGGTATACAGGTGAAATGGGTAAGTATGTTCATATTATCACTGTATAAAGACCATTGGTACCTTAAATCTATCTCTCCTCGCTTAGAGAGGTGCTCCGTAAGACCGTCGGATCAATAACAGAAGCAAGTGCTGTGCAGGAGCAGGGCAGCATGAGTACTCCCGTGTGGAGTCTATGTCTGCGATACCATTGATAAGCCCTGCGCATGTACATTGTCAGATGTTCCGACGCACGCATTTCGTAGAGGAATGCTTTGTCAATGCCAGTAGGAGGGGGGAGGAGGGAGGGAGGAAGGGGTGTCCAATAGCACTGTGTAGGTTTATATAGTGGCGCTACTTGTTTTGTTCACCTGCATTAACCCTACCGTTGCCACACACATGAGCAGTTGAATGAGATGTATACTTAATTATTTACCAGCATTCTCAACATGATACTGTTAGAATTAAGGAGGTACAGGTACAAAATTGTATATTGATAGTTTATACCAGGTACTTAGGTAAGGATACATGTATAATATGCTGTAATATCTCAAAATAAACGAACTGTTGTTATGCTGACAGTACTTATGAATGAAATACTATAGAAGGACATATCTAAAAATGATAGAATACAATAATGCTCTTGATCAATGTTGTCTAATGATCTATCGATAACAAGCATGTGACTAATAATGGTGGTTAAATATGATATCTTCATCCAGATATGCACAGTCCCTTATTTTTAGGGTGGTTGCTGTGATATCAATGATGCTGTCAGTCAATGGTGCAAGTGGATTCCAAATTGACAACTAATGAATTATTTACATTATAAAATGAATAAAGGTATGTAATTGTTTGTCATTATTGTCTGATCTTTAATTAAATTGAAAATGTGAGTATTATTTGATAACCATACTAGGTAGGTATTAGAGGACAGCCAGAGTGTGCATCATGAAAAATGTGACTAACGAATACAGAAGCTGGGCAAGTCAAAGACAAGGCTAAATGAATGGGCTAAAAACAAAACCCTAATTGAGCCCTTTAGGTGATGATATCGCTTGCAGCGTATAAATCCACTTTGTCTCATTCTGAAGTAATATAGAATCCAAGTCATCTTTCCTTGGACCGGTGGAAAATTGATCAATGCCTATGAATTAAATGGCGTTTTGATCACCATTGTGGCATTGATTGATGTGCCTTGTGACAGGGGTATCCATTTTGTTCCTAATGGTACCTATGTGTTCAAGTACACATTGCTTGAATTGTCGCATGGTTTTTCCCACATAGATTTTGCAACATGTGCAAACCCCTTAGTAGATTACCCTTAAGCTTTGACAATTTATATATTTTCTAATTTGATAAATCCGTGATTTATCCCAGTTATGGAATACTTTAGTGGTACGGATGTGCTGACATGCTTTGCACCGCTGACAGCTATAGGTAACTAAAGGTTTTGGTGGCAACCAGTGTGATGGTGAGGGGTAACCAGGCTCTCAAATAAAGGGTAAGCTAGTCTGGGTCCAGAGTTGCTGGTTCCCCTCAAAATGTACCCGATAATCATGCTTGGTTCTCGGATACATGTAGGCACATTGTCACAGCAATATCTCCCCTTGAAAATGCTTGTGTGACTCAATGCTAGGGTTCCCTGCTTCAGCAAAGCCCATTAAGGTAAATGGGGCAAACGGGTGTAAATTGTCCCTGTTACTATGAGTTGTCCCTAGGTTAAGGGTGGTACCCAGTGAATGCCCAGGTAACCCAGAACCTATATAGGGGTTCATGGGTGCTCCAACTATAGATAAGGTTGTGAGGGGATTCTTAGAGTCCAGTCCAAGTCTATGAGATAGTGTGTGGGGAATATAGGCTAGTAGAAAATAAAGTGCAGCTTTTTATTCCCCATACCTAGAGACTTAGGACATATAACAGTATATTTTATTAACAGTTGGTTTAATATAGTATGTACTGATGCTTGACGGTAAATGAGTTGGGACTTACAGATTCAATGTTCTGACAGGCTCCAAAGGCTACCAAGCTTGGTGCCAGTAAGTCTGTAGCACATCAGCGTTGAAAGCCACCAGAACATGCCTGAGATGTGAAGACCATTTGTGTAACAGGGAAGGGCCCAGGTACCCATGTCCTGAGATAAATGGAAGTTGTCCGGACTACCATTAGCCCCACCAGACTTGGAGGAGCCTGACCCAGCAGGTGGCATCTTAATAGCAAGGGACAAGGTGGCAAACTTGCGCATGTCCCTTGGCAGATTCAGAATCCCACTTGCCCGGCTACACAGGACTGGCTTCGCTCTGATTGGCAGGTAAGAAAGTTCCCATGCTGTGATTGGCTGTAGTATTTTGTGAAGGAACTCCAAAATACTATAAGAAACCCCTCAGCCAATCAGTCTGGAGATTCTCAAGCACCAAAACAGCGGCAGGGTTTTTGAATGTGAAAAAAGATGCTCTTGTATGAATAGCAAGGCACCAGCTTCAGAAAAAACAACCCAGAAAATGTTCCAGCTTTTTGCGACCAAGTTTTGAGAATTGAACGTAGCGGTCATGGCTGGGATTTGAAGCCGATTTTAGTTCCAGGATGTTTGGAGCTAAGTCCCGGTCAAGCAAAATCATGTCCTCTGGTAGCGTCTGGAATTTCATGTCGATTTGAGTTCCAGGACATTTTGGGCTAAGTCCCGGTCAAAAGAAAAACTCTTGTTTAGAGTGCCATACAACTAGAAAAGTCTAGTTTTTTTACCCCAGTTCCCAAGTAAGTGTGTCTCTTCTTATGTAGTTTTTGTATCATAGTGTAATGCCTTTTCATGCGAATAAATCAATTTATTTCACTTTACATGTTTTGCTCAATGTACTGCACCGACACACTTTATTCGAGCAAATACCCGGTATACCTGGAATGCGCCGCTCCTCACCTCTGACAAGCCCCGTTGCATTTGCCTTCCCAGCCTGGGTTCATGCCTGGCTGATGGGCGGCTGATCTGTTAAATGATAATGATTAGGATTTAATAGGCTGCAATGCTTCGCGTGTCTACCAGATGGCATAAATACATGAATTGTAATGCAGTATATATATATGTAGTGTGCAGTATTGCAGCCAACGGGAATAAAATGCTTCAATCCCTGCCGGAAAATAACTCAATGCACTCGGGCAGGAAACAGTCACAAACCTCAATACACCCGGGTATACCCGAATTCGTGGGACTAGCCGAGCTCGAATAAAGTGTGTCGCCAGTGTATGATACTGGTTAAAAGGTGTAAATGCCTGGTCTCCTGTGACAGGCTTATTTACTGGTGGTAGAAGTGGGATCATTGAGCTTTATGTTTTAAAATCCTGAGGGGTCTTCTAACAAAGAGAAACATGTAAATTTCAAGCTCTCAAAACAAGTAGTGACTTACACATGTTACACAAAGCTAAGAAAAACACAGGTTCTTTCTGTTACTTAGTTTAGTGCCACCAGGCAAAAATGAACTGACGATCAGGACGTTACCAGTCCTGGGGCCGTCCCCGGATTGTCACCCTGTGTGAGAGTTATGGACTACCGACCTCTGGTCGGGGAAAGACAGTGCTGGAGGAGGATCTCGAGAAACACGAAGTGAGTATAGCTTCAACTGAGGTGTGCATAAACTTGCTTGCAGTTGCAGGGGCCAATAGCCCAGCCAGGGTACCAGAGGAAGTTCCAGCCCTGGTGGAAGTGGAGGCAGAGGAAGAGAGTGGGGATGATGAGGATGCGGATGGTGAGCGTGATGCCGAGAGTAAAGCCATGGTAACCCCAGTGGCTAGCGGTCTCCCGGATACAGGGATCACCTCACTCCTCGACAATTGTAGAGTAAGAATGACCTTTGAGCAGCGGTTGCAGCTAATAGCCCCCCAGACCCCAGCGGACTTCTAACCAAACTTATAGGCCAAAGGTGATATCCCACAGCTTTGGCAAGTATGTGGATGGCACGGACAAAATCGATGGATATCTCAAAGTATTCGAAGATCAGTGTCGTCGGTTCTGTATACCAAAACGGGACTGGGTTTTGCGGTTGTCACCGCTATTGACTGGGGTAGCCCTGGAGACATTCCAGGAAATTCCGTCAATGGACAGCGATGACTACTGGCATGTCAAGGCTTTTTTACTCACACAGTATGCCCTCACACCGGAGGCATACTGTGGCATGTTCAGGTTAGGGATGTCCAAGATAATCAGCGCACCGCATAGGAAGAAAAAAGAGAGGAAAAGACCACAATAGTGAAGCAAGTTCACAACACAGTGCTAAGGTTATAACTGGTGAGATATGCACTTACATTTCAGTGCCTGTCTCAGGCATGTAATGGTATCTTTATGTGTCCTCATCACCATGAAGTCATCACGATTTTTCAATAAACTTCTTTAAAATTCCGTTTATATATAGAATATATAAGGAAAATTTCACACAACAGGTTTAAAATATGGGCACAGACCAGTTCATATAATTCCGCGACCTCCGGTGTCCGCGACAGTTTCTCGCCGCACTGCTCAGCGTTCTGTGTCACTTCCGGTTCCTGGTGCCTCAATGGAACTGGTCCTCCCGGCAACCCTACGCATTTCAGACTTACCCCTGACGAAGACGGATCACGCGTAGGGTTGCCGGGTGGAGGGAAGTGATGCCACCAAGTATCACAGTTTACTATACTTGGTGTTTAAAGAAAAATTTCTCCAGAGTTGTTCCACTGAGGAGCGGGATGGGGTCTTTGACCGAAAGCCAGCAACTTGCCACTCTGCATCCCCCTTGGCTGATGAGTTTACTACCTGTCATGCTCTGTCCCACAAAAATGGATCTGCCAAGAATGGAGCCAGCCCGGCTCGGGCAAAGAGCAGTCCACCACACTGGAATCCAAAGCAAATTGCTGAGGGGGTTACACCTAAGACTGCAGAGTTCAGGCACAAAAAGAGGTGATATCAGTTCAATCGCACTCGCGCATTAGCCTGACTGCCTGGACCAGCCAAAGTCCGGTAATCCCAATCAAGGGCAATGCTCTCCAGCTGCAAGGCCAGTAGAGGAGCATAGTGCGGTTGTACAGGCAGCCCAGCAAGGGACTCAGATGGGTGAATCTACACCTACACCTACAGCAGTTGAGACGGGGGGCATCAGATTGCAAATGTCGGGTTGCAAACCAACAGTGTCCAGCAAAAGCATTTGAGGCCAGTGACAATTGGGGATCGCCAAGCAGCTGGCTTTCTCAATTCCGAGGCCATGGTCACTCTGGTCCGACCTGATATGGTGAGACCAGAGAATCTGCTCCCGGGAACTGGGATGTAGGTGACCATGCCAGACGGGGTACCTAAGTCAATCCAGGTCTCCTGGGTCTTTCTCGATTGGGGTGCCAGTCGAGGCATGAGGGAGGTGGATGTTTTATCTGGGTTGCATACTGAGGTGCTCCTCGGTAACGGGCATCTTATTTGTTATTTTGCAGAAGAAGCTGCTCCGGTTGCGGTTATATATATATATATATATATATATATATATATATCTATAAAACCGCAACCGGAGCAGCTTCTTCTGCAAATCTGGGTTGCATACTGAGGTGCTCCTCGGTAACGGGCATCTTATTTGTTATTTTGCAGAAGAAGCTGCTCCGGTTGCGGTTTTATATATATATATATATATATATATATATATATATATAAAACCGCAACCGGAGCAGCTTCTTCTGCAAAATAACAAATAAGATGCCCGTTACCGAGGAGCACCTCAGTATGCAACCATATATATATATATATATATATATATATATAAAAAGTATCTTGTAAGTATAAGTATATCAACAGATACATGATACATGATACATATATACAGTTGTGTTAAAAAGAAAGTACACCCTCTGAATTCTGTGGTTTTTCATATCAGGACATAATAACAATCATCTGTTCCTTAGCAGGTCTTAAGATTAGGTAAATACAACCTCAGATGAACAACAACACATGACATATTACACCGTGCCATGATTTATTTAACAAAAATAAAGCCAAAAAAGTCTGAAGTCCATGAAAATAAAAATCACAAAAATGTGATAAATAGTAAAAAAAAACAAAAAAACTTCATGTAAATTTTTTTGGATAAGGACTGCTTCTTTACTCCGGGTTCAACAACCTCCCGTCCAGTACCTATCAGAGAAAAAGAAAAAGCGCCCGATCCTTGTGTGATAAAATAATACAAAGGTTTAATAAAACAATAAACTCAGACAAATTCAAACTCACACATTCGCCAAAGTTTGATAGCGTGGTATGAGATGAAACTCATGCGCCAAACACAGATGAAGTGACCGCCGTCTGCTTGCTCCGCATGAACACGTGACCTCTGGGAACTTCACTGCTGGTGTTGCTGATGTAAAGGTCCTCCGGCAACTCAGAAATTTCAGCGTTAAAGTTCCTGGTTTAACAGAGTGTTGATGCACGGAAGTAATCCCAGCAAAAAACGGCTGTCTATACTTTCACTAATATTGGCGAAGTGGCTCTCAGTCAGCCACCGTAGGTTGTGGATCTCTGGCAAAAATGAAGAATGTAATCAAGATAACCGAAAGAAATGGATTTAAAATATCTCAAAAGATATAATTTACAAAATGTTGGAAGGAGGCTGGAGCATTGCAAAGTCCAAAGCGCATGACCGATATTTGAAGTATCCAAACAACGTTCGGAAGGCCATCTTTCATTCATATCCAGCCCAGATTCAGACTAAGGTATAGGCCCCACAAAATATTAAATTTAGTGAAGAACAAGGTGTCCTTAACTTGTTCCAGCAATTCCAGAATTAAAGTATTGGCTATCTATTCATTATGGTGATCTCATTCAGAGCACAATAGTCAATACATGATCTCTTTTTTAGGGACAAAAATTGTGGAGCCACGGTTGGAAATTTAGATGGAGAAATAAACCATTTTCCAGGTTTTCCTTTATGTATTGTTGTAATACTTCAGTTTCTGGACCGAACAGTGTATATACTCTATACTACCAAAGGGGATAGAAGCGCTGGGTATCAGGTCTACAGGATAGTCATATTCAAGATGTACTAGTAGAAGTAAAACCTTTGCATCCTGTTTGTCAAATACACCCCAAAAATCAGAATAGTTAACAGGAGGCAAAAAGGCAACCACTTTATCTGGAACTGGACAAGAAATGTTCAATACCGGGGCAAGGGGTATCAGGCTAGATATACAATGAAAGCAATTCTGTGCACAAAAGTTAGAATAGAATTCAAGGGTTTTTGTAATCCAGTCAATAGTAGGTTTATGCAAAGCAAGCCATGGCAAACCAAAAAAGACATAACAATTAGGGGCTGATATTACATCCAAACAAATGTATTCCTGAAGATCATGGGAGGCCAGAAGTAGAGATTTGCGGGAGTCGTTTGCATAGAAATGGGTCCAGACGTTAATGGTGATCCCTCAATCGACTCCACTGCCTCCACTCGTTTCTTCATTAACAGCTGTCTTTGGTGCTCCTGTACATAAAGTTCATCAATTAAATTTCATGAGGCCCCAGAATCAATTAAAGCAGAAACATGACAAGGAGATAGACCATGACAATGTCGTATCAAAGGCAAATTCAAAAGTGAAAATCTTGCAATCTTATTTTGGGAGGTTTAACTAGGATAAGTTACATCTGGTGAAGGATCTTTACTACTCAACAAAGTTTCTCAATTAACTGTTGAGCAGAGTTGTTTCCTGACCCCAGAGCTCGATTATGATGGACAATACAGTATAGTAGAAGTCAAATTTATCTCAAAGGCATTACCACAGAGATTCTGACCTGTGTCGTCGTATTTCCTTCCGAGTCAAGTGTAACCGGGTAGATCCAATCTGCATTGGTTCAAGTGGAGAGTGGAAAGCTGAAGAATCTTGTGTAAAAACTTCAGAGCATATAGCTGAGCATAGTGGTGCACGATAATTTATTTTAATCTAGCGTTTACGCAGTCCGAGATAGATCTGGTGTACTAGGTCCATCATGTCGGAAAAAGTTTCTGGACATTTGACATGAGCCAGTTAGTCTTTGAGTTCATCTCTTAGTCTGCATTGGAAAACCTTAGCTTGCGCGCGATCAGTCTCCATCATCAAAGTGTTTAATCTAAATATCTACATAGATAAATAACTTTAGCCTTGTCGAATTTCTAGAAGAGCATATTCTGCTGTCTGGCTAGAATCTCTGCACTCAAAGCTTTCTTAAATTTAGTTTTAAAGGCAGGCTAGTTTCCCAGAAGAAGGCTGTTCTGAGCGAGCAGTGGTGTAGACAACATAGGGGTATTCCCGTCAGGTCAGTGAGGACACATCCAATTTTAGCATGATCATCTAACAACAAGGTCCGACAAATGAATATATTTATTTCAAATTGGTTGAAGAAAACCTGAAATATGTCTGGTTTTCAATCAAAGTGATCATGCATGGGTAAAGTCAGAGCTGGAACAGCGGACGAGTAATCAACCCCATCTGTCTCTTTAAATTGATAAAGGCATCCTGTAGCACATCTTTCTCCACCTGTAAGATGGTGATGTAGCCCTACAGGTAAGAGACTTGACCCTGCAGAAACTGCAGCATTTTGCACTTTTCTTGCAACTCCCTAACTCTCCATGTGAACAATTTAATTTTTATGGCTTCATACGCTATCAGGTTTAGTGATGTGTCCACAGGGAAAGTCCATTAAGGTCTTAATAATGTTTGTTCACCAGTGCTCACCAGAGGTAAATGGCCGGAATCCGGATCAGTGGAACGGATGGTAGACAGGGTCCCAAGGAGTGGGCAGCATTGTTACAGGCAGAGGTCAAGGGTAGGTGGAAAACAAGAGGGTCAGGGGCAATACCAAATTAGGAACCAAGTAATTCAAAAGTAGAAGGCAAACATCAGCAGGGAGCAACACAGCTAACTCACAGGTAGTAGGAAAGTTGTGAAGCAAGGAAGATACTGTGAAGTGCCTTCTTATAGGTTGTGGTTAATAACATGTTGCAGTTAGAACAGCTGACAGCTGAGAAACTGTTGACCCTGAAGCAGACCTTACTAGTTGTGTCCTGTCAGGGAGCCCATGGTCCCAGCCGTTCTCTGCCATACAGTCTCTTAGGACCTGGCATGGTATGACCTGTCTCTGTTGCTGTCTTCAGAATGTCTCTGACCATGGCTTATCCAGACCTTTATCCTGCCTGCCACCTGCCCTGACCTCTGACTTTTCATGACTTTGCTTTTTCCTCATGTTATTATACTGTGTTTGCCCACTTCTGACAATCCTGAATGTCATCTGTCATCATCATGATCTGTGCTACACATTCTTACTCACTTCTGCTATGCTCAAGACTCTAGCCAGTCCTGTTGACTTCTGCCATTGGAATCCTGGACTTCTACTTTAATTAAGTGCACACCATATTCCATTGCTGAATACTCACTCCAGACATAGGGGGCTATGCACTAAGCTCCGTTAAGTCACTTTTAGACCGCAAAGTGCTCTTCGATCGTGATTTTTGGCTCAACCCGATGCACTAAGCTACGCAAACAGGCACTTTGCGGTCTAAAAATTACTTTTTTCAGGGATTTTTTCTAAGTCCAACTTTGCTCGATCGCAGCCCTGTTTTCGTTAAATTCTGCCCTTAAGCGGGATGCACTAAGCAATGCAACCTTAGCAAACGCGAAAGTTGCATTGATCAGAACACATCAGGTCAGAGTAGACGCAAAGAAATCTGGACTTAGAAAAAATTCTTTCTTTTTATTTTTGCATGCGCAAAACCCATACAGCAGGCCGGCGGGTGACCCCGGCTGACCCCGCGGGGGTCCAGACAGAGCCCGGGGCTCACGCGGGTTTCCCCTGTTGACCCCGCGGGTGTCCGGGGGTCCCCGGCTCACCAAGCGGGGGTCCCCACGGGAGTGCGGGTGTCCCTGCGGGAGTGCGAGGGTCCCCGCGGCCGTCCCGGGGTCCCCTCGGGCCTGCGGTACCAATGTTGCACTTCCAAAAATAAGAAACAACAATTCTAACTAAATACACCCCCTAACACATACTATACAGTAATGGCCAAAATTACTATTATCCAAAAATGGATAATAATGCATTTGGCCATTTTAAATACATATAACATTCAATAAATACAGTCAAAACATATTACGCTTACCTTTTACAGGCACCCACGATGAAGGCCGTCTTCATCCTCATCTTCATTCTGCCCATGCCCCTACGGTGCTGCAAAACATGCACAACAATTACAATAGCCAATGTAATGTCCCCTAACCCCTTAATCACCATAGCGGTTATTAACCGCTACAGTCATTAAGGGGTTAACCCACCCTCACCCACCACTCGGGAGGCCTACATACCCTCCCACTCTAACCCCCCACCCCATGAGGCCTAACCACCCTCACCCACTACCCACAAGGGAGGCCTACCCACATACCATTGGTGCCAATACCCCCTCTCCCCACCCCCAGTACCCACAATAAAAACAATACACAGCCCCACAGTAAACATCATTCTATTTATTAAATACATTACCCACCCCCTTTGCCCCCTCCCCATAAATACATGATTTATCCTTTTACATACAGGGTTCATACCCCAGCCCCACGCGAGTCCCCGGCGGGCTGGCGGATCACCTGACAGACCTACAGGGTACCAGCAACTTGTTTCACACAGGTTCTGGAGGCCTGTTGGTGGGTCCCACCAAGTGCCATGGCCCCCAGGTGGTCTCCTTGTGTCACCGTGGGCCACAATTGGGTCCCCTTGGTAGGCCCGCGTATGTCTGGGAGCCCCGGGTCAGACCCACAGGTGTCTGCGGGGCCTCGGGTGGTTCTCACGGGGGTCTGGGGAACTCACAAGTGCTCACTATGGGTCCACAGTGCCCCCACGGATGTGGGACTACCGGTTCATACCTGCATCTACAGTCAGCGGTGCCCCCACGGATGTGGGACCAACGGTTCTTCCCCGCAGACTACGTGTCCACTGTGCCCCCACAGATGTGGGACCACCGCTTCATCCCCGCAGGTGTCACCCGTGGAACCACCAGCCTGATACCCGTCAGATACCCCAGGAGACTGCAGGTGGTCTCCAGAGGTCTCACGCAGAACCAAGCAACCAACCCTGAATGTAAAAAAAATAATGTATACATAACTTGTGATCTACCGCTCACCATATTATGCAGTTATATATTAAATCTTCATATATATATATGGTTATCCTGCCGGTGCAAAGAGGATAGTGTGAACAGACAGAAACATACAAAAGGAGGCACAGAATCCTCCTCAAAAATCCTCATTAGCTGCACACAAGGCTAGGAATAAATAGCAAGGTTTGAATACCAGATATATAAGTGTGGTTCAGTTAGCCATTAGGTACAGATAAGCAATCGCTCCCAACACTGTAAGAGGACAATTGCCACTAAAAGCCATGTGGCAAAAATAATAAATCATTTATTGATATACAAAATGACACACAACATAAAGCGCATGCTCTAAACTAACTTTAAAAGCAATTAAAATGTAAATGTAACGGGTGACAGTCACATGTGTAGCGATCAGGAGCAGTTACCATCTAAATCTTGAGTAGATTCACTCAGCACACATATGGTTAATAGAGAGTGAGATAAATGACTACTACTGAGTTAATCTCTACTCTCGATGGTACACTGATGTGTGCAGGCTATGGTGTAAGGTTAATACCACAGTAATAACTAGTAGGTTAACGTGGGCATCCAGATGCAGCCAAACAATCAATTATCACTTTAGCTCTGTTTGGGTACTCCCACAGAGCCTGCCGCACAATGCCACTCCACAAGCCGTCAGAGAAAAATATGCTGCACAAACCTGATCACTCACACAGCAGGGCATCTACACATATTTCTAATCTAGATACATCCGTGCATAGTGAATATTGGGTAACCCGCAGTTCTAATACACAGCAGGGCACCAACACGTTACTTCTGATCCAGATCAGTATGTATTTGCTGTGTAATACATAGCCCGCAACTTCCCAATGTTAGGACTGATCTCACCCGATTACTGCCTCCTCCACGACGTCAACGCGATGACGTCATGCCGACATACGTTTCGCGTGTAAGGGGACCAGCTCTTTCTCAAGGTGGGAGGTGTTTATGCAGAGCAGCGCTGTCCTTTTATATGTGCTACTACCGAGTGGTTGAAAGTGTCTGTACCTCCCTCTTAAAGCTGTAAACAGCTAATTGAACCTCATGGATGTAGAGACGGTCTACTCATTAAGTGATTAAAGTGGGATCGGGAGTTAGTGTGTTAATTCCAGATGGCCTGCCCGGTTATTAATTGATCTATCTACTAATGATATAGCAAGGTATTTATAGTACATATTCAAGATACTAGACAAGATCAATAGATATGGCAAAGCCAGAGCTACATATACACAGTGCTTTTAAAGCTAATAAAGTTGTAGTTATACAATAAGTGTCCACATATACAATCATTCAGCATTTATAGCTTGCAAGGCCCTATTTCTATGTGTAGTGAGTCTTTATTTCTAGGAGATCAATGTATGGTAATTATTTCTATATAGTTGGTGATCTGAAGGGGTTAAATGTGTTCAAACATAAACTATGTGACTATGTGATGAAGTCACACAGTCTAATGCTGCTGTTATGCATATACAGTCGAAGTCCGCACATACATTTATTCATAGTTCGGAGTATATACACTATGCTCATACATAGTATATATATACCGATTTATGCTGTATACCATGAATCCCCTTAAATGTTCTAGTCAAATCATACTGTTTATTCACAGTCACTTGACTGTTCGGCATCTTAGCCCTGCCTTTTGGTTTGGTTTGCAAGGGATGGTTGTCATAGCTCCCAAGAATGCCATGCGCTGAATGGCCTGAAGTTGCGTCGCGTGTAAAAAAAAATAAACCTGGCCTATACATTTAATACATACATCTCCCGCCCCCCCCCCCCCCCCCAACACCTACAGTACAATAATGTGCAAAAGAACTATTATCCAGATAGGGATAATAGATTATTTGGCCATTATTAAACACATAAACTAGCATATTAAAATAAATAAAGTACTACTGACCTCATCAATAAGAAGCCCCCGTCGCCAGCAACATCCTTGTCTTTCATTGCACACAAAATACATAGCCAATACATAGCCAATACATTGCAATTACATTCAGATATCAATGAAACCCTTAAACACCTTATCGGATAATAACCGCAAAGGTAATTAAGGGGTTAAGCCACACTGGCCCGATACCCACCCTCTCCCATTCATTTGTACAGTGTACATATATATATATATATATATATATATATACACACACATGATGAACCAATATACAAATAAATGTAGAAGGGTTATCAAAAACATGCTGTACTACAAATACCACTTCTGTATACAGACACAGTACAATAAAATCAATTTCCTTTAATAATCCAATCTGATCTTCCAATCAAAATCCTCAAATGGCAATCAAAAGCCACAAATGCCACTGAAAACATAGCATTTACATTGTATACATGATGCATACAATCTATGCACCATATACATTCTGCAAATGAATGTTAACAATAACATATTCCAAACAAAATACCAATACATCCAAACAAGTATACTATTTAAACCAATCCAGTAACCATCAATCAATTTGCAGACATTAATTACATTCCCAAACAATTAAAATAGCATCCATACCAATTACACAATTAACTATAGCAACCGTTAAAGAGAACAAGTTACCATCATACAAAATAGAAGGACACCAAAAAATAAAATATACAAAAGCAGGCCTCATCCTGACCTAAAGTACACCATATAATAGCAAAAATTACATCTATCTAATTTTAAAATAAATGACACATACATTTATGCATAGCAGCATATCCAAAATATTTAAAAACACAGCAAATAAAGCTTTTAAAACAACATCATTTCTTACCCTGTATGTATATATCGATCTAGACATACATACAGTGGCAAGAAATTATATACAAAAAATAAATAAATACACATGTAAAAAAGCTTTAAAAAAAAGAACAAGTTAAATAAAATACATTTCTTTAGTGAGAATGTGAGACCAGCCATGTTTCTTTTAATGACATCATCTTAAAGGCAATTGAAGCAAAGCCATTCTGATTGGCTGTGCTTTCATTGCCTTTAAATGACGTCATCATTTTTTTTTCATCGGCCAAATCACATGTTTTCACGGCCCAATCAGGACCGTGGGAAACATTTGACCAAAATGTGATGTCATAGGCCTATAAAAGCCTATGTCGCCTCATTTTGAAGCTAGTCGCCGAGGAGTGAACATCTCCCCTCCTAAGAAGAGAAGAAGGGCGTTGCGTAAGAAGCCGGAAGAAGACGGAGAAGATGGAAGAAGATGGAAGAAGACCCCAGAAGACCCCAAAGAAGAAAGAAGACACAGACGTGGATTTGTTATGGTTTTTTATTTTATTATTATTTATGGCCTGTGGATTAGTTCCTGTGCTTCCGGGTCGCTTGGATTTCGGAGTGTGGGCATCTAATGGTGAGTAAACAAAAGAAAAGTTTATTATTTTAACTTTTACAGGTTTTTATGATTTTTCATTCATGTCTTTTATTTTTTCTGTATGGATAGACATACAGGGATAATAATTGATTGTTTGGCTCATGTTTAGGTTCTTTTCATGTAAGGATAATGTATTTATCATCTTTATTTTGTCATTGTTGTGAATAATGTAATTTGTATGTAGCTAATGGCTTCTTTATGGTAGTAAAATTAGAATGACGGTGGTTACTTTAAATTAGAATTGTTTTGGCAATGGTTTGGCTTTAGCAATTGAATAGGGAATTCTATAATTGATTTGTATTGTATTTTAATTGTTTGAGGAAATGGATTAATTGATTGATGCTAATTGTATTGATGTTGGTTAGTTTCTAATTGATTTTCAGGATGGCATTGGTGGTTAGGGGACATTGTTCATAGTGTATTTTATTGTTACATATATTTTGCATAGTGTTACATGATGCACAGATTAATTGCATCATGTACACACTCTAGCAATTGTGGGACATTTCATATACATTTGTGGAGCTGCTGATTTGTTGGCTTATATTTACAATAGATGCTGGATTTATTGTACAATGTGGTGATTTTAAGATTAAAAATTCATGTTTTGATTTATGCATGTTTTATGTGTTTCATAATGGGCAAATAATCTATTATCCATATCTGGATAATAGTTATTTTGCACATTATTGTACTGTATGTGTAGGGGGGAGAGGGGGTGTATTGGCCCCAAGGGTATGTGTGTAGGCCTCCCTTGTGGGTAGTGGGTGAGGGTGGTTAGGCCTCACGGGGTGGGGGGTTAGTGTGGGAGGGTATGTAGGCCTCCCGAGTGGTGGGTGAGGGTGAGTTAACCCCTTAATGACTGTAACGGTTAATAACCGCTATGGTAATTAAGGGGTTAGGGGACATTACGTTGGCTATTGTAATTGTTGTGCATGTTTTGCAGCACTGTAGGGGCATGGGCAGAATGAAGATGAGGATGAAGACGGCCTTCATCGTGGGTGCCTGTAAAACGTAAGTGTTAAATGTTTTGACTGTATTTATTGTAATTTAAATGTATTTAAAATGGGCAAATGCATTATTATCCATATGTGGATGTACTGTATGTGTTAGGGGGTGGGGGGGATGTGTGTTGTTTTTTGGGGGCAATTATCCCCAATAAACATGCTAATGTGCCTTAACCCCTTCATTGCCTTAGCGGCTATCCGCTAAGGTAATGAAGCAGCATTAATGTATTTTTAGTAATAGTGTGCGGGAGCAGGGGGTCCCCTGAGCTGAAACGAATTGATTTCTGCCTCAGAGACCCCCTGCTTCCCGAGTTACAGGCCCCGGTTTGGGGCATTGGTGCCAGTGCGGACGCCATCTTTATAGAGCCCACGTCGCGTCTTGGACGCTATAAAGATGGCGGAGGCACTGGCACCCGATGCCCCATACCGGGGCCTGTAACTCGGGAAGGAGGGGGTCTCTGAGGCAGAAATCAATGCGGCTCAGCTCAGGGGACCCCCTGCTCCGGCACACTATTATTAAAAATACATTAATGCTGCTTCATTACCATAACGGATAGCCGCTACGGTAATGAATTATTGTTTATTGTTATGTATGTTTTAATACTAGTGTAGATGTGCAGGGGGTCTCCTGAACTGAACCGCATTGGTTTCAGCCTCGGGGACCGCTACTTCAGAGATACAGGCCCCTTTATGGGGTGCCGGTATCCCCTGCAGAATTTAAATGTCCCGGTCACGTGACGTGGGAGCTTTAAACTGCAGGGGATACCAGCACCCCATAATTGAGCCTCTAACTCCTGAAGTAGGGGGTACTCAAACCTGAAACCAATGCGGTTCAGCTCAGGAGACCCCCTGCTCATGTACACTATTATTAAAATGTATTTATTTAGCGTACCAGCGCCTGTAACAGTCTTGCATGGAGATAGCAAATCTCCATGCAAATGTTACATGCGGCTTTTTTTTCTATCAGCTAGCGTACGGAAAGGTTCAGAACGCTAACAGGGGGGGAAAAAAGCATCACATATGCTGTGGCTGTTTTGAGCTATTTTGAGCAGGTACGTTAAAAAATGGCCGCAAGGCCTTAGTGCATCGCGTCCCCGGCTTCACTTTTTAACGAACCTGCTTTTTGGCCAAATCAGCCATTGAGCTTAGTGCATAGCCCCCATAGTTCCTAATAGTTTACTATAAATGTGCCAAACTTTCCAAAATTCATTCATAAACTTAAAAAAATATATATTTTGACCACATATATTTCTTGATAAACCACCTACAAGAACTTTTAAGGCTATTACATATTTTTGCCATCAGTTTGCTGTATGTCATGATTGTCATGCATTCAAATGTTGTTTAATGATGCGAACTCCTATCCAAATATAGAGAGATACGTGTACACAAATCTGAACACACGTGGCAAACGTGGTAAAAATTATAATTTGCATATGTATATGTGTTTTCAAATGACTGAAATTTGCATATTTCTGAGGTTTGTTCACAGGTATCTCTACATGAGTTGCATAAAGGAGTGTTTTGGGAGGTATATAAGTCAATGGGTAATCTATCTTTGCAGTTTACAGTAATATATGATGAACTTAGCACAAAGTTTGAAACACAATGTTGTATGAAATAAATGTATATTTTGTAATTAAAATAGAACATCTACATGAAAACTTATGGCATTGAGAATGGGATCATAGAAAGTATATATACTATATTTATTCATATTGCTTTGAATTCTAGATTTGCAGCGTCAAATATGGTTGAAAACATATGGCAGTAGCACCTACAACACAAATGCACACAAATTATTTGAGTACCGAAGATACAACTACTGTTTAGCATGTGCTCATCTTTGCAGACTCATAAATAAATATAGAAGTCTCTTAACTTAGAGAAATGAGATATGTCATTGAATGGTTATACTCACATTGCTCCTCTACTATCATTGTATCATACTCTTTTACTGCATCTTCAAAGTTATTACTAATATGCCATCATGTTGACACAAACCCAGGCATAAATAATTCTCATATAAACCTGCAAGATAACAATTTACTGCTTGTATTGTTACACTGCAGGTGCCATTGTGGCTAACATAGTTTCTCTAATCCCATTTCATTTTTCAATTATTTGCACCAGATATATGTTCAGATTCTGACATTCACTGTATGAAAAACACCAGTCATAAAAGCAAAAAAGAGAAAATGTCCTGTTTTGTTTATGGGTATATAACTTTAGTAATGTGCTTGCTTTTTGTGAGACTATAGGGTATATTTATTAAAGCTTCCTGGATAAAAAAACTGGGGCTAAAATCAGAAGCACATTTATCAAAGAAAAACAATGCAGTAGCACATTTTTTGCTCCAGTTTTCTAATCTGAAATACATTGATGAGTGGATCTGTTTAACCTCTCTTCCCTTCCTTTTCATTGCTGTGAGTAACAGGGTTGAACACAGATAATAATCAACTTCTTCTTTGCTTGAATGGCGGTCTTTGCAACATTAACTGCATGGTGCATCTGTTATTACAAGTTTGATTAGAGGCCTTTATCCTTCAAAAAGCATATTCACTACATCTTTACCTCAAATTATTATGCAGTGTTAATAGGGTATTAATTAATAGATTAATATGTAAGTTAGAATTACATTATAGCACCAAATTAGGCATTCATGTAATATTTCCAACTGATTACCACAAAATATAGCATCGTTTTAGTGCCCTGTCCAGGCTGCCCATACTACAACTATTATACAGTATATGCTTCTAGGAAGTACCTGCATTGTTATTGAACTGAATTACTAAATGTAACCCGGGTCCCCCTGGTCCCCTTTACCTGCAGCAGTGGGTAGGCGTCCAGAGGGTGCCTTAAGTGGTGCGGGGGTGCGTGGGGCCGGTGTGTGGTGCACGCGTCTCTGGTAGCTATAGGAGGTTGTTGCCAGGTGAGCGGGTCACCGGAGACTCGCAGTGAGCACTGCTGCAGGGCGCCGCCATGAAAGGAAAGCTCGCACATGCACAACAGGGCACCCGGCGGCAAATAGAAGGTTAACACATGCGCAGTCAGAAGATAGCAGTGGCCATTGCCCCTGAAGGGCTCCGCAGGGACTACAAGCCCCATAATGCACAGGGTTGCAGCACCACATGGGGGAATCTAGCCAATAGGGCTGCAGGATTAACAGAGCAGGAGAAAGGATACGTTTGGTGCGCCAGAGACCATGTCAGTCGTAAGAGGGACCTCTGAGAAGTAGGTAGTGTCCAGGGAGCAGTGCTCCCCTGGACTAGACCAGATCTTCCCACTTGGCCCCAGTTAGGCCAGACTCACTGTAGCTTGTGGCTGCTAGAGGGAAAGCCCATAGGGACCTTTCCCCAGTAGCTGATATAGACAGATACAGCACCGGTGAGAAGCCATGACTGCAGCCTGTGGTCTGGCACCAGACCAGCGACGCGGTAAAGATGGTAAGGTGATATTATCCAATCCGGAATTCACCTGACGGAGAAGCGGACACCATCGTGGACGACAACGTTGGATCAGACGGTTCCTCTTTGTTATTTGGCAATACCCGGGTGCTGGAGTCCCGGGCAAGTACCTAACCAAGTGCACCAACACTCTACGGGATAGCGCTATCTCCAACACTTTGGATGGGCCTCGACATTGGGAAAGGGACATCAGAGAATTGGTACCTGGCCCCCAATGTATTCTGGGGACACTCACTGTTGGTATCAGGTTGGGGTCTATTGTACTGTGTGGTACAGGGTACCAATATTATTGTGTTCAGTAAAGGTTGTTAGCATATCTTTGTGTGCATGTATTATTAGTATTGTTCCTGTAAGGGTCCATTCCTTGCAGGTGAAAGCGCTGTCACGATAAGCATCAGGTACACCCCAGGCTCTAAACGGCAGAATTTCAGGCCTTCTGTGAGCCACAGGTAAAGCACCACACACCGTAGTCGCCATATCTTCCATAGGGTGGGGAAAGTGCGCTGCATAAATTATTGGCAACGTAAGGTTCTTGCCAGTTAAAATGGGCCGGGGACCTCAGGTTGTCCCAGGCACCTGTAAGGTTCTTAAACTCAATACCGGCTGGGGATCTCAGGTCAGCCAGCCGTGACTGGAAACAGTGTTGCTCAACCCGGGGAGACTTAACCATGCACTGGGTTGTTGGATCTCGATCTGATGACGTACGAGCGCTTGGGAAATGATGGAACAGGCACACAGAGTATTTCTCATCCCTCATCTCAACTTTATTACGGAAAAGCAATACTATTTCTACAGTAAAATAAGGCGTTAATTAGAGGCGTAAATTAGCGGCGTAACAATATTAGCATATTACTAAAATGACAGCCTAGCTGGGGATTTTCCACCCATACATTATCTATAGTCTTGGTTTCTGTAAGCAAAACTTGCGGCCAAGCCGATTCAAAGAAAAACCCAGTACTGGTGTCCAGCCAACAGAACAGTGCTGCTTTTCTGACAATAACTATCGAAAGCTGATAAAACTGCCTGCATGTTTGGAGGTTGTTTCTTGCGTACATATATCACTTAGTCCAGGGAAAAGTTCAGGCAGAATGGTTAAGACAAAATAGAAGCCTTGCTTTTACTTTTAACCCTTTCAGACCCTCCTTTTGTTCTCTAAAAGAACAACATTTTTAATTGCACTCATTTTCTATGACAAGCGCATCATGGCAGCTAAGGGATTCGTATAATATTTTAGTAAGTAAAGCTCCCTGCTAAAAATAAATGACAGTGCATTTTATACATTTTCAACATGTAATACGCCCCTTAAGGGGGCCTGCTTAGTAAATGGAAAAATACATAGTTTTATATACATAATGCTAAAAACCCTATTTTATGTAAGCGAACTTTACTCTACATATTCATGCCTACATCTGAACAGAAAACATTTTGCAGCCTTGGAGCACAACTGCAGATAAAGAAAAATGGCCAACGTTTCATCACATAACCTGAGGGTTAGCTATTTCTGAGAATTGGTGGGGGCTAATTTCTACTGGGAGCAACTGCTCAAACATCCTGCTTGCACACATCTTTCATACTGCATTTAATCAGAATGGCAAAACTGACAAAAAGGATGCTATGGTCAAAATGGATGACTTGTGATCCTATCCTTGTGGTTGACTCACGGCCCTGGGTGACCTCCCACCTTCCTCATATCCTAATATCCAATCTTCTCAGTCCCCTAATTCTTAAGAGACAGTCTATTTAAGGAACGGTTAACATTTCATAGTCCTGCTGGACCAAGAATGTGTCCAATTGTGCAGGACTTCATTCTTTTCCGACCATTATATCGGCCCAGTTGATTTCTTCTTCAGTCTCTTCTTCTGGTGGACTGCCGACATCTTCGTCACCGAAAAGCGGCATGGCGTCGGTGGGAGGTGCAACGCACTTCTGGATCAAAGTTTGCTACACATAACAAATACATAGGGAGTAATGAGTAGGACAAACACACATACAAAAGCATTCGCTAGTTTAGTTCCCAGTGAACCAATCCAAGCACCAAGTCCCAATGGATCCTGAATCTTGGATAAATACAGCATTGCACTTTAACTAGGGTGCATACATAGACCTCCCTTTGAGGCCAAAATATAGTCTAGAGCCAATTCATTCTGTAGGGTCATTAGTCTGATTGGTTAAGTGAGTTAATCGCTGTGGTTGTATGATTAAGGACATCTTGTACATCTGTAACCTGTCATACTGTAACCCAACTCCTACATTTGGGAATAAGCTCGCCGAAACTTGTTCTTTCCATTGACTACTTTTTAACCCTTGTGTATTGGGTGTATCTCTTCTGTTGCTGAGTCTACCTGTGGGCAATTAAAATAACCATGTGTTTGACTGATAAAACATCCTCCCATCGGGATATCATTTTGCAGGGAGATTCTATTAATCTCTGTGGAAAACTTCCCAGTAAGAAGCTCTGGAAAAACAGGAGTACTATTGGCCTCATATGTTAATTCCCTGCCTAAAATGGGAATCCCTATCCATGGCGCCTGTTGATTGGGGGGAACATGTCCACATACCCAGCAAGATTCATTCATACACTGGCGACACACTTTATTCGAGCTTGGCTAGTCCCACGAATTCGGGTATACCCGGGTGTATTGAGGTTTGTGACTGTTTTCTGCCCGAGTGCATTGAGTTATTTTCCAAGCAGGGATTGAAGCATTTTATTCCCACTGGCTGCAATACTGCACAGTATATATATATATATACTGCATTACAATTCATGAATTTATGCCATCTGGTAGACACGCGAAGCATTGCAGCCTATTAAATCCTAATCATTATCATTTAACAGATCAGCCGCCCATCAGCCAGGCATGAACCCAGGCTGGGAAGGCAAATGCAACGGGGCTTGTCAGAGGTGAGGAGTGGCGCATTCCAGGTATCTGCCAAGTACATACAGGGTATTTGCTCGAATAAAGTGTGTCGGTGCAGTACCTGACCTTTTGTCTCCCAAGGGGTTAAATGTAGGTCTCGCTTATCGCGAAGTGTGACAATGGACTTTGTGATGTTGGTGGGTGAGATCGTGCTTTACTGTAGTGTTACCTTGAACATAGTGATAGGTATCTGCGATATATAAGGACCACAGGAAAATGAGTATTTGCTGACAATGCTCCACAGAGCATTCCCACTACAATCTTGTCATCTCTCTGTGGGTTATATTTTCGCAGGCCCAATGATGCATACATCTTAAAATTCTAACTTAAACATACTCTAAAAGAATAAAAATATTGAGTCCTTGAAAAAAGAAAGAAAAATTAATGTTCGGATAAGACCGGGCTGCTTCCGCCTGGAGTCTTATTCCCCCTGTAGGTTAACGGTCAGAGTTTTATTTTGACCCTTCAAAACGTTAACTTAAAGCAGCTGTGGGAGATGTGGGTGGAGCTGGGATGAGCTTTATGTGCGCCACGTGGATCCAGTAGGAGAACTCGCCCACTTTAATTGCTGTAATGGTGGTGAGTAGTACTTTAATTGGGCCTTTTCATCTGGGATGAAGAGCGTTCTTGCGTAGGAAATGCTTGACCATTAACCTGTCTCAGGTAGGTGCACTTTCAACTTTGACCTGTACCTAGAGAGACTCAAAAAATATATTACCAACTGATTTTGACAATAACTACTGCTTAAAAGGGAAACCTTTGGAAATAAAATGGTTAAAAGTTATAAAGTTGGCAGATATGTTATAAATCTTGGGGCCAATATTAGGAGAAAACCAGTCATTCCTGATATGTATTAGCATGCTGCCTTTGTGCGAATGCGATAAACCAAGGACCATGCACATCACATACGGTTCTAATAGAGGAGGTAAGACTATTTTGTCATTAGCCGTACCAGAAATCCCCTGTCTACTGATAACCCTTGTTTGCCCACTCTGTAAGAAGATCTGCAGACAATTGTTGATAAAAACTGGTCAGATCAATTGGCAATGCTATGCGTTTGTCTGGGTCTGTATGTGAGAGATATGCATAGGCCTCAACAAATGTACGGCTTGTTGCTTGCTTTTCTGTAGCATCTGCAAAGGTATTTCCTAATGATTGCCTGTCAGCCCTGTTAGTATGGGCAGCAACCTTTATTTCTGCAAGAGCCCTTGGAGGTAACATTGCTTCAAATAAATTCTGAACCTGCTGTGCATTGTGCATTGTCAACAAACATATCAAGTTCTGGATCCTCTTTAGGGATCTCAAAGTGTCCTTCCCTAACCTGTATAATAGTATCTGTGTCACTAACACAGTTGTGTGGAATTCGTGCCTCAGGTATTGGTAGTAAAGTATCAGGATTTAATGTTGTGCATCTGAGAACGGTAATATTGTCAGAGCCCTGCAGTATTATCTCGTATTTGGTCAGCCTGCTATTGGTCAATTGTAAAGTAGAGACTGCATGGGGGACATAAACCTGTAAGGTGTGTCCCTGTACTAGAGTCTGGGCCGTGTCAACAAGAGTTGCAGCAGCCGCTACAGCTCTTAGACATGGGGGAAATGCTTGTGCGACAATCTAAGCTTTACCGTGCAAAAAGCTTGTTTGCTGCTTCAGTGCTTTGAGGAGAGCCATATCTGGGTATCTCCCCTCTTTTGTTCATATATTAAATACCATGTGAACAATATATTAACATATTATGAAAACACTAGTGGCTAAAGTGTTGGTTGCTTGATCTGCAGCAAAATTAACCTGGGAAATAGATTAGTATGTGTAGCGACCATAACAATATTTACTGCTTGTAGTAAAAGTAAAAGCCTGTAGTAGGTCTTTAAACATCTGTGGCATTGGCAATAGGGAACCTGTAAATATAAGAAAAACCCTGAAACCTTGGGCAGGAGATCTCCATTTAAAATAGACAAATAATGATCATTCTGGGCATATAGGACTCGACTCCATACCAACCTCCTGTATTGCAATTTCTTTGTGAAGCACCGAGCACACCTGCAGATAGTGCTTATACAGATAGAGACACTTAGCATTTAGCATTATTCTACTTGATCAACAAAAGAATTTCAGATCATCCCGGACATTTAGCAAGCCTGGGAGTTGCGCAAAATGACCTAGAGAGTGCCGAGCAGTTAACATAACGGCTTTTCCGTATAATATTAGCTCAAAGTTAAAATGCAGCTTTCTCCACAGCCCTAAGAACTAAATTTTTATGGCATCCCAAAAATAAAAACAATGAGACATTTGTACCAATAGGTCAGATAACATATTAACACACAATAAATTCCCACAAGCGCATGTTACGTTCCTTCATTAATCAACATGCACAAGTCTAACCCACACAGAATACTGGAAACATGATAAACATAATAAACTTGAAATGTGTTTTTTACTGGTTACACACAAACAGAGAACACAATACAGAAACACAGAGACAGAAAACCTCTCATACACAGCCAACCAACTTCACAAAAATAATAGACTAACAAAAGAAATGCTAGCTAACTTTCATTTCTGGAATGTGAATGCTGCACATTCTTTAAACTGGAAGGGAGGGGCTGTTTCTCTCCTTTCTTTGAGATAGAAATAGAGCAGACAGAACATATGTCTCCGTTTAAAAAAAAAAACTAATTCGTCTGGCCAGAACAAATAAACCTTTTGAATTATCACCAGTGACAGAGTAGAATATCATATGCCCGTTCTTTTTTCCGTTGTCCTCTCCTTCTATAATGGGTGTACACCTTTTAAAAATGTAGACTTCATCGTGAGCAATTAAATATATTCATATTTTTGTAAGCACTTGCAAGTTCATGGATGGTGATTTGTATACATGTGATAATTAGCATGATTTATCTATCACACAGGGAATAATCAAAAATTAATCAGGGATTCAAACAAACTTGTTACATGAGGTGGCGTGTTGGTTTTTCACTGGGACTTGCACTTTGAGCCCCACCGGGCGAACCAGCACTTATAGGGGCACTCTCTCTGCCAATTACCAAAATTGTCACAGTTAAAATGGCCATCATCCCAGCATTGCACGGTCTGACCTTAGGGTGAATTTGCTGGGACGTCCACTCGTGGGAAGATTGGCACCTATCTTAAATGTTTTCCACTTTTAAATAATCTTTCTCACTGTAGAATGATGGACTTTAAATTGTTTGGAAATGGCCTTATAACCCTTCCCAGATTGATGGGCAGCAACAATTGCTTCTCTAAGATCATTGCTGACGTCTTTCCTCCTTGGCATTGTGTTAACACATACCTGAATGCTCCAGACCAGCAAACTGCTAAAACTTTGGCTTTTATAGAGGTTGTCACACTTGCTGATGATCAATTAATCAAGGGCATTTGATTAGCAGCACCTGTCTGCTACTTAGCATCTTCACTCCTATGGAAACAGTAAGGGCGCACTTAGTTTTTCACACAGGGCTTCTCCATTTTGGCTTTATTTTTGTTAAATAAATCATGACACGGTGTAATATGTTATGTGTTGTTGTTCACCTGAGGTTGCATTTAACTATTTTTTTGACCTGCTAAGGAACAGATGATTGTTATTATGTCCTATATGTAAAACCATAGGATTCAAAGAGGGTATATTTTCTTTTTCACATAACTGTATGTAATCAACAGTCAACATTAATTGTCAATGTAGCTATTTAGGCCCCCATTGAAGGCCTAGGTAGCCACAGTAACAATCAATGGATTTAATGGCTATTTTGTTTAATATGTTATTTGTTTTTTAAGTGGTTTTCAATTGGCAAAAGTCCCATTTGCTAACATTTTTCTAATAAGGCTTTTATCCATTAGTCTAGTGGTGAGATAGGTATCTGGGGGAGATTGGAGTAGTGGCCAGGGGTGGGTGATTAGGCTGCCCAACAAGTGGTAGCAGTTAACTTCTTGATTACAACTAAAATAGCCAAGGAGGGTAGGTAGTGTATTTTAATATTGATAATTAATCCTATTTTTTTTACAGATTACCATTGCTTTCCAATATGGCTATCTAGGTTAGAATTAAGATGGTCTAGGTAGCCACATTATCAATCAATGACTTTATGGTTTTAAACAGCTTGTTTAATAATTTTTATATACTTAGCTTTCTTAATACTGTACATGTCTGTTATGGTTTAAGGACAAAGGCACTATTGGCCATTTGGCTAATAGTGGCTGTCACGGTAGCTAGTGATAGGTTATAATAATACACACCAAAATATCTGGGTTGAATTGAACACGACTTATATATAATAAATATAGTTTATTCATTAAAGAAGGTGAACACACAAGTTATATAAATAACCGGCAAAATATAGACACTTACTTCACGGTTGGACAAGAAAGCAATCAGCATACAGGATTTTCAATTCCTTCCACAATACAGGTTCAGGTGAAGACATCACGAAAAGACACGAAGACAACTGAGTATAGGATTGACACTGGTTTATATGTAATTCCAGTACTCCTTGCCACCTCACCTGAGGGGCACCGTAATACCCTTCCACTGGGTGGATATTATTCTAATCAGGGGCTTATTTTCCTAGCCCCCACCCACAAGCCTGGCGTCTTAAAATCTGGCTTGGCCAGGAACCCCTTTGTCCCAAGGTGTGAATTACAACACTTAACATCAAGTACCCATGTCCTGCCTTACTTTGTGATAGCATACACAAGCAGGGTGAGGGAGTCTTTGATCAGGGGTTTATGATAGACCACTTGTCACCCATCCTGAGTTTACCATACCATATGGTCTCTGAGATTTTATACCAGACCCAAAATACAATTCATTCTTTAAAACCTTCACATATTAAAATAATCTGTTCTGCTGGCCCAAGCAGGCTGAGAATTGCAAGTCCCTCATGCCGGAGGTGACTCTCCATGGTGGCCAAGTTTCAGCTCTCTGCGACCCCCAGAACCGGAGATACAAAAACAAGTTCAAATCCCCCATTAACTTTAATGCAGGATTCTCCGCCCATAGCTAGAATAAATCTCTGCTTTTCACTCTTTCCCATTGAAATCAATGGGCTCCAACGCTATAGGCTTTCAATGGAGCAACTCCGCTGTTGAAGTCAATGGGCTTCGCCGCTATAGTCTTTCAATGGGGCAACTCCGCCATTGAAGTCTATAGGAAAACCACAATTTTTCACATTTGCCCATACTCTGTCTGGTTGTTCGGAGAGGGCTGGAAATGGCCATGCAGTCATGCCGGAACAGTGACTACATGCGACCCAAATCCCAACCCTCTGGTCCTTGCAGAACCGGAGATATGGGCTTACCCTTTTTACCTTTTCGGACTTAGCAGTTTTAAAGCCACGCGGCTTTCTCCCTTTGGAATCAATGGCCGGCACTGCCATAGGGAATGCATGGGCCGGCGCCGCCATAGGACTCAATGGGACGACCCTCGTTGGTGAGCGCGACCCTTATGGGGGTCCCTCATTCTCGGACCCGATGGTGGTCATGTGTAGGGGTTTCTAGGGTCTAGGGGCAAAAAGAACTTTATTTCTGGGTGCCCTAGAACCTAAGTTTCCCACGCCAATTGTAGTTGAACTTGAACTCAGTGTGATCAATACTCTCTTTAAGAAAATGTTTCCGCTCTTGCGGTCTGCGGTTTGGATGGCTGCCAACCCGTTCCTGGAGATCGGCGTCGAGGAATCCCCATTGAAATGGATGGCTCCATTGACTTACAATGGGGAACCGCTGCTCCTCCTCCTCTCAGGCACCACCTGCAGGTTTCTACCGAAACAGGCCCAAATCGCCAGAATCTCCATAAGGTTGCATTGGGCTGCACTGGCGACTTATGGAGAACTGCAAAATGGAGCCTTAAAAGGCGGGAAAAGGTAACAAAGGGCTATAAACACTGAACTAACATTAACCCCTTCCCTCCTGCATCAATCCTAGTGTATGTGTTGGTGCAAACACTGGAATGGGAACAATACACATTTACAGGGGAATATACATTTGGTTGCTGAAGCAGGGTAAAAACACAGTACTGGTCCGCAGTCCAGTTAACCCCTTGCTTCCCAAGTGAGAGTAGGGGGTGGCCAAATGGGGTGTAACCCCTTTAAAACCGGGCCAAACCCCCTCTCCCATGACAGTGGCTAATAGGGCAATTGTACATTAGTCTACAGGAGAGGGGAGTAGGTTTGCTTTGGGAGTTGTTGAGGTAATTTCCCTGGGGTTTGTGGGTAGGCCTGACATTTGGAAGTAGGGGTTAACTCAGTGGTTAATAAAGCATTGCATGGCATCGGGCAGCGGTAGCTGCCAAGTGTGTGAACTTCAGTCTGCAAACGGAGGGCCGCAGCAAGGCTGAGCTGGAAGCAATACTGGAGGAACACGAAGATGCCCTTGACAGTGTTAACCCAGTGGGAGCTGTCCATGCAGTCCATCGTTCACCTCTCGGCATCGCCCATGCCCAGCGGGGGCAACTCTCAGTACCATCCACCGAAGATAACTCACCAGAGTTTTGGGAAGTTTATAGACGGTACCACGAATATCGATGGATATCTGAGGAGCTTTGAGAAACAGTTCCAGTGGTACTTTTTCCCACCAGCCGAATGGGTAAAGTTCCTCTCCCAAAAGCTGAGTGGATGGGCACAGGAGGCATACATGGCTATCAACTCCGAGGAGGGTGAGAACTATGAGTACTTTAAAGATGTTCTGCTTAGGCGGTATCAATCCCGGGGTACCCGGTGGTTAGAAGGGTGCAAAGCTAATACCCACAAATAATTGCTCAACCTCATCTTTCGGGAGCAATTCTATCACAGATGTCTACCAGAGGTCCGAGAGTGGATCATTGACCACAAGCCGGCAAACTGCGAGGAGGAAGCTGCCTTGGATGATGAATTTGGGACCACCCGTCCCCAGCAAAGGAAGTGAGTGGCACAACCGGTGGTAACTCCTGCCAGTCAGGCAGGTAAGCCTGCAGAGGCTTCATCTGCAGTCCCAAATTGGTGGACAAAGTCTTCCACTGAAGGAGGTGCAGCCAAACCCACCGGGTTTGCCCATGAAACCTGACCGGGCACCTGAAGCCTGATTGCCCCAACTTGCACCGTTCCAGTAAGTATTTCTATATAATATTGCATCACTAGTTTCAAATATCTGGGCATTTGGTTTGACGCCCATTTAATATTTGGGTTGAACATTGATACCCTGACATCAAAAACCTATGCCAAACTAGGTGTACTTTATAGGAACAAATCCTTCCTAAGCCAATTGGTCAGAAAGTGCATCGCATAGTAGGTGCTAATGCCAATTATAGACTATGAGGACATAGTATATGGTACAGCACCCCAAACTCGCCTTAGCAAACTGGACACCCTTAACAACTCAATATACCACTTTTTCTACAATGTAACTACAATACACATCACTGCGAAATGCTCAAAAATAGATTAGCTACCACTTGAGTCTAGGCACAAATGTAATTTTTCCTGTCTTGACTTCAAATACTTTCTGGGCAAGCTCCTCACTCCTATCACACATAGCACTTGTCACCTGAGGTCTGAATCCAAAGGCCTGTTCAAGGTCCCACGGTTCAACAAGAAATATGGACACTCCTCTTACCATGCACCTCATAACTAGAACAATTACCGTGCACTTCATAACTAGAACTATCTACCTGAGACTCTTAAATTCGCCACTGTTTTAAGTTCTTTCAAAACTAAAGCTGTCTCACATTGTAATCTGGTCGGTAACTTTCACATATGCTTATAGCATATATTATATTTACTGTTCATGCTGTCTTTAAATACAATGTATAACCCTGTTCATTTAATGTAAAGCATGTATTGTTATCATAACTCTATGCCCAGGACACACTTGAAAATGAGAGGTAACTCTCAATGTATTACTTCCTGGTAAAACATTTTATAAATAAATAAATAATAAAATTGTGACCGTTCATTTGTTAAATTAGGTCATTTTTGTATCTCTTGTTAAATGTGGTTCTCTTGGTGCATCACCTATGATATTAGGTCATGTGTAAATTAGGTTTTCTTACTTTCTCATGTGATTTTCTTTTTGTTTAGGAGAATATATTAAAATAATGTAGGCATTTTTTGACCAATCACTTGTTAAATTAATTTCTTTTTATATATCACCTGTGAAATTAGGTAATTTATAATTTATTTTTTTCTGTTTTATACATTACTTGTTAAACTTTTGATGCATCACCAGCGATAGTAGGTAATATGTAAATCAGATTATTTTGATGTATTCATTTTTTAATTAGGCTCTCTTGACTCTCTTTCAGGTTTTTTTTTAGTAGGATGTATTTCAATTAACCAAGATTTTTTTTAAATAATTCATTTGTCAAACTAGTATCTAAAAACACCTTATTACGGCAAAAACTGACAAGCATTGTTAAAATGTATAGAAAGTAACGTAATGCATTCTTTTTTTATTAGACTTGCGAAAGACAACGGCCTCATATGCAGTGATAACAACGTGGTTTTGTACTTACTGCAATTAAAAATATCTCCCCTAATTGGGTCAATTAGGGTTTCACAGTTGAAACAAAGAATATACCATATTCACAATATCAGAATAGGTTACAGTGATGTACCATGCAACATCCTGATATAATTCTACTTAAATCCACATTCAAGTGATTAAATCCATCTGCTGGATAAAGCAATAATGCATAATTGTACCTTAATATCCTTCCATCCCTATAACTTCATTGTTCAGGGTATATGTAATACAATAGTTTTAATTTGTCCAAGCAAAAAACAATTCTATTTCAGGCACAGAGGAGAACTTTGTAATTTCTCTATAAATAATAGATCTACATTAATCTATGAAATGAACGCACAAACAAATGGTAGATAGTGTTTTTCAACTGAAAATATAATACACATCTAAATATAGCTGCAATGTAGTGTTATTAGAATCAGTCAAGGCACTAAATGTGAGGCTCACGTGGATACACAGTATCAACCTATATGCCTAACTCCAGTCAGAAATGGCCACTAAGGTATAATTAGATGCATGGAAAATAATTACCTCTGCCTTTGCCTTACTGGCAATTTCTTGTCTGTGTCCCCTAGTGATCAATGAACAAATTACTTTATTAAGAAATCTTTGCATCTAATTTGTTTTTATGTGGTGGAGGCATCAATATTAATTTTTTCAAAGGAGTTTGCAAATTAAACCTTTAAAAATACATGTACGTCAATATAGTGCCACTTCTTACTCTGCACTGGTGATAGAAGTATTCAGAACAAAAACTGTCCATATATTTGAGATTTATCTGTCGATGAAATTAAGACTAAGTAAAGTTATTATACGTTATGATTCTTGCATGTTGTCTAAAGAATAAATCCCCCTTTATTTAACAGCCAAACATTGCATTGTTTATAAGCTGGCAAAAAAAAAAAAAAAAATACTGCATTGCATATATTATGGCAGGCAGGAAAAGATTGGTTGTAATTGTCGCAGAGTCTTTGGCATTAAAACACATTTAGGATTATACAATTAAGTAACTGCAGCCTGAAGACACAAGTACATTTAAGAAAAAATAGGGCCTCGTTATTGATCTATTGATACTTGGGTGAATATAATGCTAACTTTTAGTATGGTACAGTACATCTTACATGTACTGTACTGTAGATCTAAAGGAAGGCAAACAAAATCACTTGAGTATTGTTTACCAATTATTACCACTTTTCAATATGTTACCAAACTGTCTTCCCCTTGCTGATTTTTTTTAGTACCATTCAACATGTGACAAGAATGTAACAATGGTATTTGGGACCCAGGCTAAATTTTTAAAGCTTTCACTTAATGAGCTCCAGATCAGAACAAACGCTTATATCACCCTAGCCCCTGTTACTAGTTTTACTGTAAATACTTGGGCATATGGTTTGACTCCCATTTAACATTCGGGTTGCACATTGATATCATGACATCTAAACCTATGCCAAACTACAGTAGGTGTACTTTATAGGAACAAATCCCACCTAAGTCTGTGGTCAGAAAGCGTATCGCACAGCAGATGCTAATGCCAATTATAGACTATGGGGACATAGTATACGGCACGGTACCCCAAATTCACCTTAGAAAATGTGATACCCTCTACAATTCAATATGCCGTTTTGTTCTCCAATGCAACTACAACACACATCCCTGTGAAATGCTCAAAGAACTAGATTGGCCATCACGTGAGTCTAGGCGCAAAGTTAATCTTTCCTTTCTTGTCTTCAAATACTTTCTGGGCAAGCTGCCCGTCTATCTGAACAAGCTCCTCACTCCTACCACATGAAGCACTTATCATCTGAGATCTGACTGCAAAAAACTGTTCATGGTCCCAAGGCTCAACAAAGTATCAGGCCGCTCCTCCTTCTCTTACCATGCACCTCACAACTGGAACAATCTACCGGAGACTCTCACATCCACCACCAGTCTGAGGTCTTTCAAAACTAAAGCGGCCTCTCATTTCAATCTGGTCTGTAATTGTTACATACGCCTATAACATATATTATCTCTTACTGTGCATGTAAAGTCCTTTATATAATGTATAGCCCTGCTCACTTAATGTAACTATGTATTTGTAACCTTGTATTTGTTATCATAACTCTGTGTTCAGGACATGCTTGAAAACTAGAGGTAACTGTGGCAGGACAGCCTGTAGCCGAGGTCAGGGAACAGTTCACATGTGTAGTTTCAGGATAATGAAAACGTTCAGTGGCTTTATTTCTCCACAACATAACATGTGGGTACACTGTCCCTTTAAACCAATACAAAACCTGCTCCACATTGGGAGAACTGACTAACACTCCAGGCCTATCTAGCAGGCTGGCTGGCTAAACCATTACCAAACCATATGTGTATTTTAAGCAGTCAGGAAAACAAATGAACAATTCTTTCTTTGGTTGAATAGTTACTTTGGTTGAATCTGTCTGGCTAGCAGCTCAAATAGCAGCGTGCTCTGGTCTAAGGCAGCCAGCTACTGCCAGTAACAACATCCTGTTATACCTTGCTGGTAAACAGGTGTCAGCTTACCTACTGATTACCTAGCTTCCTCCTGAGTTAACCTTCTGAGTGCTGGATGAAGCACTCAGACATATGTTTCCCAGGCATAACTGATAGGGGTTGACTTCACCCTGTCACAGTAACTCTCAATGTATTACTTCCTGGTAAAACATTTAATTAATAAATAAATTCATTTGAATGGAGCTGAACTCTATAACATATTGAATAGGTAAGGGAAAAATAATGCCTAAGTAACCAAAACATTCCGTACTAACTCCAGAATATGGCAATGAGATCACGCCATGAACTAATGATCTTTCTATGTTTCATTGTAACTACAGTATATTCCACTGTATATCTTTACTGCTTAAAAAGATATTGAAAATTTTCTTCAACATGCCTACATTAACTGACATCTTAGTCTCCAAGGTAAGTACATTTCACATTTTATCTGCTTTTACAATAAAAACTACCCATATTTCTGGTAATATCTAATTTCCTCTAATCAAAATGGTTGACCTTTTGTCATTTGTGCATTCCTTTGAGTGAAAAGTCTACCCTGCTTTATAGCTAAAGTGGGAGCTGGAAGCCTATATTTTAATTCCTAGTACCATAGTCAGTGAAAAAGTGCTCACACTGGAGTGGAAAGCTCAAAATAATTTTGTAAACATATTTTGAATTTGTTGTGAAATTATTACAGTCACAGCTCTTTCAGTATGTTGGATTTTTATTTTTTGTCTATTCACCCAAAAAGCAATGTATAGAGAGATGAGACGTTATTATTTTCTTATTGAGTCTTATTTTCGTAGGCCATGTTGCTTTCCTTCTTGAAACTAATATATTTTGACTCACTCGTTCAGTAACTAACAAGATTAATGTATCATGGAAAGCTTGTTCTTGTTCAGTCCTTCCTGATAACCCAAAATACATACGGATGTAGTTTCGTAGTTGATCACGTAGTAGGCATGGAATCTGTGACGGGATAGGTCCCGGCACCCGAGTGCTCACGTATTCTCATGACCAGACTAATGGTCCATCAGGATTAACCCTGCATGGGACGCCCACTGTGTGAACCCTAACAGGCTGTATCAGTCTGGAAGAGACGTGCATTGAGAGTAGACATAATCAGTCCCTCTCCATGTGTGCCTCTAACAGGTGTGTAGACGGACGTTCACAGAGGTACACAATTGGAGACTTTTGTAAGGTGAAATTATAACAAGGCTTTATTGTGCCTTTTCCTTTTCATCAGGAAACCATCCAAACACAGGGGGGGGGAACAAAGCTTCTATTCACTTGGGAGTATTTCTAGTGAAATACTATGCAATTAATTCACAACTCCCTTAGATAAGCATGTCTCCCAACCCCAAAACATATAGCATGAAATAAGCAGATATAAGAAGTCTCTTAAGAATGAAAGTCTTATCTGTTCCTTGGAGGGAAAATCTTCTCTGGTTCAGCTCCCTTCCCTCAGGGTGTGTCAGCATTCAGGTTTAGAAGTTTTCCGTGTCTTGTAAGCAGCTCTGCTGTTTCTTCTGGCAGGGCTCAAGACTGTTGTGAGAGTCAAAGACAATCTCTGCTCTCTCTCCCAAGTTCAGCTCAGGTATGAGCTAAGGAGACACACTTCCTGTCTCAACAGACAGGCTTTTGTAAGCAATTTAAATCAGGCAGGTGGTGTTTATTAATTGACTACCAGCAGTTAACCACCACACTGCTAGATTAAAGGCATATTACTTGAACAGGGATTACTCCCCTGTTACAAGGTGATTGTGAGGTTTTTATTTTAATAACACAGGGGATTTCTGGGAGCTGAACCACATTAATTTAAGCCCAGGGGATCTATTGCTTCACGAGTTACAGGCCCTGGTATTTTTGCAACAAAATAAAAGTAATTGATACATTTTGCAAAATCCGATTCATTGGTGTACCATGTGACAGCTTACATTTTTTTCAAGGATGTTATGTCATCTTAAAGGGGGAGAAACCAGTCAATCAGGTGGCATATTCTTCCCTCCCTTTAGGATGATGCCACTTCTGCAAAAACAAAATGGAAGCCATCATATTGTACACCTACCAAGCGCATTGGTAGAGATACCATGTGATACCTTTCCTTTTTTGGAGTGCTGCAACATCACCAAAAAAGCATGCTACCTGATTGGCTATCAGCTCCCTTTTTGACGACATCACAACACTCCAGAAAAAGAAAGGCATCACATGGTATATATCTTGGCTTGCGTATACTGATCAGTGTGGTTGATTTAAAGTGCTGGTTGTTTGAAGTGTGCAGTTGGATCCAGAAGGAAAGGGAAGTTCTGTGTATACTAATGTAAACTAGCAAGGGTGGCTGAATTTGGGGAGTGTGCAGTGGGTTAATTTATTTTTGACATGTGTGGTAATTGAAGTCTGTAACTTATTTCCTCCCTTCCTCCTGCCTGAGGCAGAGTGGGTGTGGTCAGTTAATTGCTAACCTAACACACCTGGTGGGTGTCCCTATTTAAACAGAGGCCTCTAACGTATTCTGAGCGTGGGTGTGCTGATCTGTGTGGTTGATTTCAAGTGATGGTTGTTTGAAGTGTGCAGTTAGATACAGAAGCAGTTTGAACAAGGAAGAGGTTAAATAAGGTATAGTATATTGAAGTACAGTTTATTGTTAATACTTATAAACTTCATAGTGGTATAATGAGCAGGATTGAAAATGCCACTCAATGCACATCTTGCCACATGTATGTGCACTTGGAGCAGCTGTTCCAAGGAGCATACCACTGTGAGAAGTGTGAGCGGGTGGCCTCTTTAGAGTTAGAGATTGCTGATCTGAAGAGGCAACTTGCAATATTGAGGGACATTGGCAATCTTGAAAGGGGTTTAGAGCTCACTGAGAAGGCCCTTGCTTCTACTAGTGGTGCATATGGAGGGGCTGTTAGTAAGGAGCAGGTAGGCAGCTTGGTTGCTATTAGTGAGGAGCACGTAGGTAGCTGGGTAACAGTTAGAAGGGGAAGCAGAGGCAATAAGGAGAGGCAGGTCATTTCTGAGTAGACACATCACAAAAGATTTGCCATATTGAGTGAAGATATTGGGAGTGTCAGGGCAGAAATGGCAAGGCTGGGGGAGACTAATTCCTCTAGCAGCCAGGGAAATAGTTCCTCCTGCACAGGACTCAGGATGCTCAGATACCAAGAAAGATTGTGGTGGTAAGGGACACCATTATTAGGAAGGTTGATAGGGCAATCTGCTGCCATGACAGCATGAACCAAAGAGTTTTTTGTTTCCTGGGTGCTCCGGTTCGGCACATTGCGGATCGCGTAGACAGATTGTTGGTGGGGGGGGCGAGGGAGGGGCTGGGATTGACCCCACGGTCTTGGAACATGTTGGCACCAATGACAAAGTTAGAGAAAGATGGAGGGTCCTAAAAATGATTTCAGGGATCTAGGCCAAAAGCTTAATACTACCAGTGCCATGCGCTACCGCAGGGAGACCGTCAGAGGTTATGGAGATTAATGCATGGCTAAGAAAGTGGTGTAGGAAGGAGGGGTTTGTGTTTTTAGAGCACTGGGACTCCTTTTCTGAGAGGTGCATCTATATTCCAAGGACGGTTTGCACCTCGATGAAGAGGGATTTTCTGTGCTAGGGGGGAGAATGTTAAAAAGGTAGGAGGAGAGTTTAAACTAGGATGGAGGGGGAGGGGAATGAAACAGATAACGAACTAAATAGAATAGAAGAGGAAACAAAGGGTTATGGAGGTAGAATGGGGGCAAGTGCGAGTTTGACAAGCAGCGAGACACTCATAGTAAATACAGATAATACTAGAAAACTTCTAAAGACTAAACCAAGTTGGCGCAGAAAGGAAGGAGCAGATAAGAAGAGAGTACAGGCTGAAAAAAAACTGAAATGCATGCTTGCTAATGCAAGAAGCCTGACAGATAAAATGGGGAAGCTTGAATTAATAGCTGCAAAGGAGCAGAAGGATATCATAGGCATTACTGAAACATGGTGGGATGAAACTCATTGCTGGGCAGTTAATTTAGAGGGTTATTCCCTTTTTCGGAAGGATCGAGCAAATAGAAGAGGAAGTGGAATATGTTATGTTAAACCGGATCTAAAACCTATCATATGGGAAGATGTTTATGAAGGGAATGATGAAAATGTAGAGACCTTGTGGATAGAAATTAGCAGTGGAGGTAAATATATTATGAAAATGTGTGTATGCATATGCTATAAACCACCAAATATCTGTGAAATTGATGAAGCTAAAATACTTTTGCAAATGGAGAAGGCATCAAAACTAGGTCATGCTTGAAAAATGGGTGCTTTTAATTATCCAGGCATATACTGGGGCAATGAGATTAGCATTAGAACAAAAGGAAACAGTTTTTTGGGGTGCTTAAAGACATTTATATGACCCAAGCAGGAGAGGGGCAATACTGGATTTCGTAATATCAAACAATGTAGAAGTAATAACAAATATTCAAGTCCTGGAACATTTGGGTAACAGTGATCATAACATGGTCTTATTTAAAATAAATTATCAAAAAAACAGATTACTTGGGTTCAACAAAGACTTTAAACTTTAGAAAAGCAGATTTAATAAACTGATGGCTAATCTACATGTAATACATTGGGATGATGTTTTTGCAGGGAAAAATGTAGAAGATAAATGGGCAGTCTTTTAAATATTGTTAGAAAAGCACACTCATCAGTGTATACCCTTGGGTAATAACTATAAAAGAAAAAGGTCAAAACCAATATGGCTAAATAAACAGGTTGGGAGGAAATGTACAAGAAGAGAAAGGCCTTTAGTTTAGATTCTTTAAGTCAGACAGGACGGAGACACGTATCAGAATTATAAGCAATGTAACAAAAATGGCAAAAGGGCAATCAAATTAGCAAAAATGGATAATGAAAAAAGGATTGCAATAGAAAATAAGATCAACCCTAAAAAGTTATTTAAGTACCTTAATAACAAAAATGAGAAAAGAAAATATAGGACACTTTCAGTGTGAGATGGGTAGGCAGATTATTGTAGATAAGGAAAAATCAGAGGTATTAAACAAATTATTTGCCTCTGTGTGTGAATCAATTTCAATATTAGTGCCACAGGAGGAATCCACAAACTCCATATTAATTAACAATTGGTTAACTGAGGAAGAAGTTCATAAGTGGCTTTAAAAAATTAAAATAAATAAGGCACCTGGCCCTGATGGTATACATCCAAGAGTTCTCAAGGAGTTAGGTTCAGTAATAGCCAAACCATTACATTTAATATTCAAGGACTCCATTTCCACAGGCTCAGTACCACAAGACTAGCGTAAAGCAGATGCTGTGGCCTATATTTAAAACATTAGCTAGATCATAACCTGGGAATTACAGACCTGTAAGCCTGACTTCAATAGTGGGGAAACTACTTGAAGGTTTAATACGGGTTAATATTCAGGAATACCTAATGGAAAACAAAATCATTAGTAATAGTCAGCATGGATTTATGAAGGATAGATATGCCATACTTACCTTATTTGTTTCTTTGAGGAGGTAAGTAGGAATTTAGACCAGGGAAATGCAGTTGGTCTACTTAGATTTTGCAAAGGCTTTTTAAACGGTTCCTCACAAGAGGTTGGTGTACAAAATAATGAAAATTGGACTCAGTAATAAAAAATGTATGAACCTGGATTGAAAACTGGTTGAAGGATAGACAACCTTGTCATAAATGGAACATTTTCAGGTTGGGCAAAAGTCATGAGTGGAGTACCTCAGGGATCGGTACTGGGACCCCTGCTTTTTAACTTGTTTATTAATGACCTTGAGGTTGGCAACGAGAGCAAAGTCTCCATCTTTGCTAATGATACCAAATTGTGTAAGGTAGTAGAATCAGAGCAGGATGTAATTTCTCTCCAGAAGGACATGGAGAGTCTGGAAACGTGGACAGGTAAATTGCAGATGAGGTTTAATACAGATAAATGTAAGTTTATGTATTTGGGATGCAAGAATAAACTGGCGACTTACAAATTAAATGGGGATACATTGGGGGAATCCTTAACTGAGAAGGATTTAGGACATCAGGCTTAGCAATAGTGCCCAAAGTCATGCAGTAGGTGCAAAGCAAACACGATCTTATCTTGCATTAAACCTGCAATGGATGGAAGGGAAGTAAACATAATTATGCCCCTTTACAAAGCATTAGTAGGACCAAACCTTGAATATGGAGTACAATTTTGGGCACCACTCCACTCCTTAGAAAATACATTATGGAACTAGAGAGAGTGCAGAGAAAAGCAACCAAATGAATAAAGGGTATGGACAATCTATCTTATGAGAAGAGGCTAGCTAAATTAGATTTATTTACATTAGAAAAGAGGCATCTAATAGGGGATATGATAACCATATACAAATATATTTGGGGACAGTACAAGGAGCTTTCAAATGAACTATTCATCCCAAGGGCAGTACAAAGGACTCAGGGACATCCCTTTAGTTTGGAGGAAAGGAGATTTCATCAGCAACAAAGGAAATGTTTTTTTACAGTAAGGGCAGTTAAAATGTGGAATTCATTACCCATGGAAACTGTGCAGATACAATACATTTGTTCAAAAAAAGGTTGGACATGTTTTAGAAAGGAAAGGTAAACAGGGATATACCAAATAAGTATACATGGGAAGAATGTTGATCCAGGGATTAATCTGATTGTCAGTTCTTGGAGTCAGGAAGGAATTTACTTTTTTCCTTTTGAGATATCATTGGATGATATAACACTAGGTTTTTTTTGTTTGCCTTCCTCTGGCTCAATAAGTAAGTATAGATATAGGATAAAGTATCTGTTGTTTAAATTTATTATAGGTTGAACTTGATGGACGCACGTCTTTTTAACCTCCTCTACTATGTAACAATATGTAACTATGTAACTTTTAATTCGATTGGTTGGTGTACCATGTGATGGCTTCCATTTTTTTTTTACTGAAGTGACATCATCATAAATGGAGGGAAGCATATGCTACCTGATTGCTGGCTTTGGGGGTGTAACATGTGTCAACCAAAATTGATGTCACAAGCCTTAGATAAGGCCTATCCTGTCTCATTTTAGCCCAAGAAGCCATCAAATCAACATCTCTGGGACCCTTTGGATTACAAAGAAGAGAAGAAAGAAAAAAAGAATAGAAAGGAACAACTTACCAGAGAGATCTCTTCAATCAACAGAGGATCGTGGACTTCTGCGCATCAGACTGTTCAGCTTTGCATCGTGGGTCAAGAGTTGGTGCCGCAGTAGGACAAGGGTGAATCCGGCAAAGGTAAGAAACACATTGATAGTATTTTATTTAATTATGTATTTTTTTTAGGATGCCCATTGACTGTCAAAGTGTTTATCTATTACCCTTTCTGACTATAGATAAGCACAATGTTAAGCAATTCATATTTTGGCAAATGCTGGTTTTCATTTAATTGTAATGTATTATATTTTTTGTTATGTTTTTTTTTTAAGGTTGCCCATTCATTGCTATTGTGGTAATCCATGCCAATTCTTTGGGCATAGTTTACCACAGTGACAATTAATGGGTTTATTGGCAAATGCTTGTTTGTTCTTGGAAATGGAGAGTGCAGAATCAATGGATATTTGAAGAAGAAAAAAAGAACATACAGTACACTGTGCAAAAATTCCAAAAACAGATGATGGTCCTTGAGATGATGGAATATGATGATTCCCACCTCAGCGGGATATATGTGGAAAAAAGAGAAAAGAAAAACAGATAATGGTGCAGTAAATCAACACTGGGGGGTGGACAAAGACTAACAACATGAGACATACAAGACATACAAACGTAAAACACTAGCACGGCCTTTATATTAATAAAAAGCAAATTTATTTAAGTGTGGAAGGTGCATGAACCGCATCCGGAGGGGTAAAATTACAACCCTACTCACAAGATGCTGGAAAGGTTAAGGCAACGAACTGGATGCATGCAGCTTGGCTCTCAAGATGGCGACCGGAGCACTCTGCTTGGCGTCCACACGTGACCGGGATGGAAGGCAGGTGACTCAGATGACGGGGCCTCTAGGCGGACGTGACGTCTCCTCCGCTGTAGTCCCACCACAGGCTCACTTTCTCCAATCCTCCTCAGCAACCCCAATATCGCGGTTGCTGAGGAGGATTGGAGAAAGTGAGCCTGTGGTGGGACTACAGCGGAGGAGACGTTACGTCTGCCTAGAGGCCCCGTCATCTGAGTCACCTGCCTTCCATCCCGGTCACGTGTGGACGCCAAGCAGAGTGCTCCGGTCGCCATCTTGAGAGCCAAGCTGCATGCATCCAGTTCGTTGCCTTAACCTTTCCAGCATCTTGTGAGTAGGGTTGTAATTTTACCCCTCCGGATGCGGTTCATGCACCTTCCACACTTAAATAAATTTGCTTTTTATTAATATAAAGGCCGTGCTAGTGTTTTACGTTTGTATGTCTTGTATGTCTCATGTTGTTAGTCTTTGTCCACCCCCCCAGTGTTGATTTACTGCACCATTATCTGTTTTTCTTTTCTCTTTTTTCCACATATATCCCGCTGAGGTGAGAATCATCATATTCCATCATCTCAAGGACTGCATTTGGACTTTTACACCCCATTTGGTTTGGTATTTACCCCTTTGGTGCCGGTTACCCCTTTTTTTGTTCTGTCACTCTGACTGGTTGTACTACCAGTTATTCACCTGGCTGCCTATATATATTGTAATTAATTTTATTTGTTATATCATTAGCGCTGTTCTGCACCCATCTTTTTTCTGCAAAAACAGATGATGTTACGGAACTCCTGTGTAGTACTAAAACTTACGTGGTATAGGATTTAAACAGGCATGAATGTAATCCAGTCAGGATTTGTTAGAGATGGTGTCACGGGAGACCAGTACTTTTAACACAAAAATTACCCGGATCCTTTGATTGAACAAAACGTGAGATAAAATAAATTGTAGTTTATTTACACACGAAACACACACAGCTTGAAGTACAAAATATTACGAAAAAAAACACTTACTGGGATGGGGCAAAAACGAAATTAAATGTCCACAGAACGAAATCCACAGAAATCAAGTCTCTAGACATCAATTCCCAGGAGCGGGGTTGATGCGCAGAAAGAGGTGTGTATCAGTCCTTGGCTTGGGGCGCCGCTCACAACCCATGTATCTTTGCCGAAAAGAGTTTTGTCATTTCCCCCTTTTCAGGATTCGTTCGGGAATCCTTAGTTCTAATGAACTTTTGAAGCAAGGTACAAATCTTAGTTACGATGGAATTTCTTGTACCGCATGATGTAGCTCAGATTAATCTAATCTCCCAATTGGCAGCACAGACTTTTGAAAGCACCAAAGTCCTATCTGTATAATGTGCAGCCAATCACTCTGTGGGAACAAAATCGCCACCCTATGGCAAAGTTGCCCACAGTTCCTGCAGCCGGGCAAGGGGCTTCATGGTATGCCATGTGTCATGCGCTAACCTCGTACCTGAGCCGCTTAGCATATCTGACCAAGCCCCTTTTCTGGCGGCAGAATATCTACCTCTGTCCCGGACATCTGGACATCTGGCAGGGAAACCTGTTTATATTTACTTCCCTCCACTTCACACTTTCCACTGTCGGTACCTTTTTAAGTCCAGACATTCCTAGACACTCTGGAGTTGTCTCAGCATGGTGTCTTAGAAGTCTCTTAGAGTTACTCACTGGAATGGACGGTCATATACTGAGTTTGCCAATTCCCAATGGGTCCGCTGCCCCGCCTGCCGGAATGTAAATGCCCTTGCTCTTTATAATTTTAATACCCAAAGAGGGGGACTTTCATTTGCTATTTTTCCCAAAAGTTAACAACATATAAACCATGGCTGCCTTACTGTTGTGGCCCCAGCAGTACCCACACCAATTTTCATCTTTCCCGCATGTCCCTAACTCAAGTTAGCTATCTAATTATGTGTGGTCTGCAGTTTAAACTTTCTCCCTGTCTGCGGTTCGGCAATGACTCATTGTTGCAAGGCCTGGAGCGAAGACATGACCGCAGCCATACTTATCCAATTAACCTGCAGTTTAGGCCTTGACTCAGTGTAGCAATGCATGGAACTAACCTAACCGCAACTGCACTTATCCAATTAACCTGTGGTTTCGGATGTGATTCATCGTAGTAATGCAAGGAACTAACCTAACCGCAACCATACTTATTCAATTGACATAAATACAGTGACGTTGTACTTGTGGTTGCAACCCTCGGAACGAATCCATTAACAGTGACCGCAATCATTTAATGTTGCTTATTTTAATGTCTGTGGTCTGCTTATCCCTATCCGGACACACACAGACAATTCTAACATATTTTCAGGCTCTCAACCCGCAGTGGGCCGTGGAGCTGACACTTCAAAGTTACAGTACCATATGACCCTGTTACATGATTTATACATGTGTGCCCCGAATACCTGATGGGACACACACAGACCGTTCTCACATAATTACAGAATTGCCGGCATTAGTGGGCTGCAGAGCTGACACTTTAAATTTACCCACTATGACACAGGGGACCCTGTTACATGTAAAAGAATATAAATATATATAGTGCAGATGGTAATTCACTGCTTTAAAATTATGTAAAACCTAAGAAATGAACTCACAAAAATCGTATAAAATCACTGCATGTCAGAGATCCTTCTCTCTCTGACTGGAGCCCTTTATGTTACTGGAGTCTGTATCCCCTCAGTGAAGTGGGTGATATGAAAATAAAGAAAACCACAAATAGTGCAAATAGTATGAACTATACAAATGTATTATGCACAGGTTATCAGGAAACTCACATTTTCCATTATAAGATTGGGTGGTGGAGAGAACCGCCGATAGAAGCAGGCTGCTGTTCGGTGCTTCACTTTCCCCTCACAGTGTAGTTCAATGCCAATCTATGCCGTCGCGTCACTTCCGGTTTCGCGTCCTGACGAAGCTGTTGCGAAACGCGTAGAGTTAGAGAGATTCTGCGCCTGGAAGGACTGGCAAACTACTGCTAAGATTACTCCCATTCTGGCTTCCCGCCCTCACCCGTGACGCGAAACCGGAAGTGACGCGACGGCATAGATTGGCATTGAACTACACTATGAGGGGAAAGTGAAGCACCGAACAGCAGCCTGCTTCTATCGGCGGTTCTCTCCACCACCCAATCTTATAATGGAAAATGTGAGTTTCCTGATAACCTGTGCATAATACATTTGTATAGTTCATACTATTTGCACTATTTGTGATTTTCTTTATTTTCATATCACCCACTTCACTGAGGGGATACAGACTCCAGTAACATAAAGGGCTCCAGTCAGAGAGAGAAGGATCTCTGACATGCAGTGATTTTATACGATTTTTGTGAGTTCATTTCTTATGTTTTACATCGTTTTAAAGCAGTGAATTACCATCTGCACTATATATATTTATATTCTTTTACATATCACGAGATCCAGCGCTCCTCCTCAACCCCAAGAAAAGAATACTTCACATCCTGGGATTAGGAACGATCCCATCAGAGGAAGTTGAGCTGCTGCTGTACACTGTTTTTATTTTTTATCTTTTACACTATATGGTGATAGGTTAATTGTGTGTACTTAAGGTGTGTCACTTATCACACTAATTACTATATTGTTTAGGAAGCGCCCAGTCCATCCACTTCCCCCACTCCCTCACCCACTGTGACCCTGTTACATGGCGTATACAGTTGATACATGGTATTAATCTCACCCCCTTATCCCAGGGGGAGACACAGGCATTTCGAATACATTTGCAGTATTATTACCCTGGTCGGGTTGCAGAGCTGACACTCTACAATTCCCAATCTGGCTCAGAGGCACCCAGCCAGGCCAAATACCTTTATTAATGGCCTGGGTACCCCTTGACCATCACAGATGGTAGGTAGAATCCCTCAGATATCCCTTGGACTCAGTAAAAGTCCTCTGTCTCTCCCAATAAGCAAGATATAACACAGGAACAGGAACAGTAGTTAAAAGATCAATTTCATAAACGCATAGTGCAACAAACACATACAATTTAAAAAAGTAAAAACCAGCACGGAGTTGGATAGGAACGTCGCCACCTCCCTGGAAAGACATCAGCTGTGAAATGCCATCTTTACAGTCTCGCAGCTCTCAGGTAAAGCGTGTTATGTCACTATATTCTCTGACTGGTCTTGGCTAATCACGGATTCAACGTGCTTTGCAATATGCATCGCCAGGGCCCGTGTAATGCAGGTGTGTGGCAAGGGGGCCAAAACTACAGCTAAGCGGGATGTACTAATTGCTTGTTCTCTGGTCGTAGCCAATAATCATGGAGTCAGTCTTAACCAATCAGGCGGCGGACCAGCGGAGGAGTGGATACCCAGCTGGTGAAAAACTTAGTAGCAGCTAGAAAATCCACTTAAAAGTCCCAATTTAATAAAACAATTAATGTTCACTATTAAATAAGGCAGAAGGAAGAATCTCAACACTTATAAAATGTTACGGTTGTGTTTGTCACTGTGTACTGTCCAGGAGACAGACCCATTAGGCAGAGGTGGAGAGTAGAGACCGACCTGCACCTGGAATCAAAATCCTGAAGAGTAGAATAGTGAGGTCCGGGTCCAAGGTCAGGGCAGGAGAAGGAAGAATAATAGGGGTCACAGTTCCCAGGTCGGGGCTGGAGAAGGCAGAATAGTCAAGGCTTGGTAGATTGGCAACAGGCAAGGAACAAGGCAGACAAGACACGGCTTCCAGCAGGTGTCAAGGTAAACAGAAACTTGCACAGGCAAGGAAGAGAGGGAGATGAACCTTTATAAATGGAGCAAGCAGATTAAGGCAATATATCCTTCCTGCCTCGGTGACCATGTTGGGAGAGCCTATGTAGATCCAGAATGAGGCTGACTTCTTGCCTCGGCAGCCATGTTGGTAGAAGCAGACGTCCGGCCTCGGCAGCCATGTTGGGAGATCCTTATACAAAATATAAGCAACAATAGTTAAATCAAAGCACAATTCTTGACAAATCATAAAACAGTAGGAATATCATCATATGCAAAATAAATGTCAATGGGATTTTGCCCATTACTGTACTGTGCAGATTCAGTCCTCCATTCCATTGTGCTCCTGGACAGCAACCCCCTGTGCAGCGTGCAGCATTTTAAAAGCCATCGCTGGTGACAGTGCGCTGTGGGGAGGCGCAAATTCCCCCATGGGCAGTCAACGGACTGCCCACAGAATGTCCCTGGAGGCACGGCCCAAACAGAGGACTGTATGTGTTAGGGGTGGAGTGGTTGTTTGGGGTAGAGGGCATGGTTAGTAGGGTGCCCATTCATTGCTATTGCGGTAATCTATGCTCTCATTGAGTGCTTAGGTAACCACACTGGCAATCAATGGGTGTATTGGCTAGTATTGCTGTTTGTATTGTACAGTATTTTCATACATAACATGGGGGGAGTTCCCATCACTCTAATAACAATACAATGGCAACGATGTTTGTAAAAAAAAATTGAATTTTTATAGTTTAAATTGCGTAAAACAAACATACATGTGTATATATATCAATAAAAAAATACTATAAGCTAATTATCACCACAAGAGATGCAAGAAATAGCAAAGCCCAGTTATATAACTCAAAGAACTAAGCAGCATACAGCAATCAAAACATATACAAATGAGGTGTGAACAATATAAACAACACAGGAGACACTATTAAGGAGACAGGGAAAAGAGGTTGTAAGGAATCCACTCCTGGCTTTGACTATAGCCTTGCAGACCTCTGCAGTTGCAAGCTTCCTCTGGCAGTCAAGGGCACATGTGCTGCCTTTCATTGCAGCTTCTGCCCTGTGCCCTATCATTGAAGGAATGCTCCCACACCCTTCCCCTGTGATTGGATCTCCGCCCTTTATAGGTTGGGCTTTGGCTCTGAATTAGAGCCGAGCATAATTCCTACCCTGGACGTTACTGTCTCTGCCACAAGCCACCCTGGCTTGTCTCCTGTTGTACTAACCTCCCTAGTTCTCATCTCTAGTTCCTATTTCCTGAGGCCTGCTGCTAGTTCCATGCAGAGGCCCGTTCCTGACTCCTGTGCTGAAGCGTTGTTTCCTGAGGCCTGCTGCTAGTTCCATGCAGAGGGCCGTTCCTGACTCCTGTGCTGAAGTGTTGTTTCCTGAGGTCTGCTGCTAGTTCCATGCAGAGGCCCGTTCCTGACTCCTGTCCTGAAGCGTTTTTTCCTGAGGCCTGCTGCTAGTTCCATGCAGAGGCCCGTTCCTTACTCCTGTGCTGAAGCGTTGTTTCCTGAGGCCTGCTGCTAGTTCCATGCATATGCCCGTTCCTGACTTCTGTGCTGAAGCATTGGTTTTCCCGACGCTGCCCCGCGGTATACTTCGGCCAGCCTGCTGTCTCCCCTTGCTGAGACCGGCATCATGGGCCGAGGCCGCACCTCGCGCAGAGGCCACTCCCGCGCTCACGCTCCTAAGCTGAAGAGGGGAACTCCTGACTACCTGTTGCCGAACTCCTGCTTGAATAACGACGATCCAGCCTTCTCCAATCCTGACCCTGCTATGTACGACTACAAACTGCGCACTCCGGATCAGTCTGCGCGGACTAAGGTCGGTGATTATATAACCCCACCTCAGCCCCGCGGTCCGGTCCCGGTTTGTGGCGAGCACAATCGTAACAGAGGGAAGGTGGGGGAAAGAAGATAAAGGACAAAACAGGGGAATAAGGGGGGCAACGAACGTTTCAGGGCTCTTAGCCCTTCTTCTGGCCCGTTCCCCTGAGTCAATTAAATCTGTAGAAAAACAAATGCTCCCAGACAAACTAAAAGCACATCAGAGATGCAATTAAGAATAAAGAACTTATTGTGACTATAATAAGTAACTTATTGAAGCTGCTAGAACAGGCCCCTTAGACACATACTTGCGTAGCAAATAAAAAATATCAATGTTTCAGGGCCCATGGCCCCTTCCTGATGGAGAGACATTAACACACAGTTTACAGCAGATATTTAATATTAACAACACGAGTCAAAATACAAAGACAGTCTTCATCAATGCATGCTGATTGTTTCATTAATCTTGTTCTGACAATTTTATGAAATTATAGTGACCTTTTTATCATGCATTAAATGCAGAGTAAAGTACATGTAGATCTTTATGTAGTTAATTTGCTCATTTGTATTACCTTTAAGCAGTAATAGAACAAAGTTAGTATTTTGTATTTGCCACTCACTAAAATATGTTTCTAGTATATTAGCTGTCCAAATGAAGTCAAAGAGATGAGACCATTTATTTTCTATGTCACCAGAAAATGAGGAAGGCGTGGACTGCTCCAAAAAAAAAAAAAACCATGGGCTGAAGGGCAAAATTGGTATAAAAAACATTTTATTTTCAGATGGATAAAAATGGAGGACAACTAACAGTCCCTCTAACGCGTTCCATGCTGGGTATTGCTTTGTCAAAGAGTTAATAATAAACTTAAAATCATGGCACAAATACCTTCCTTTTTTTCGTTTTTCCTTTTTTTGTGTGTCTTTTTTCATACTATGTTAGGTCATTCTGTTTTGCTGTTATTTGATTACATTTGCCTTTATTAGTAAAAATGTTACTTTTGACCAATTTTTTTTATCTTGTCTGAGTGCGGGGTATTCCGGTACACATAATAATCTCTGAAATTTGAAAAATTGCAATAAGTAATTATGAATTATCAAAAGAAATAAATGTAGCCCCGGTGCCCTCCGGCTCCTAGAGACGCCCCTCCTTTGGGTCAGCGCGGTCGCGGGTGCCGCCGAAGGCAGCGATGGACCCGCCGGCTGTTCCCAAAGGTGGGGGCCGGAGCAGGGAGCGATCTGAGCCGTAGGAGGCTCGGCGGAGCACCCGGCTTGCGGGGGCCGCTATTATGGTTGCGCGCACAGGCGCCGGGATCACGCATGCGCGGTTGTAGCTAGGGAGTTGCGGTAGCCTATAGGGAGTCGTGCATGTGCAGAAGAATCGCGCATGCGGCCCCAATGTAGAAATAGCCTCCATGGGACTACAATTCCCAGGAGGCTAAGGGGGAAAGGCACAGGTGCCCCCGAGTAGCCAATAGGGCTGAAGGATTGCCCTGCAGGAGAAATAGATACATTTCGCGCGCTGAGCCCACGCTAGTCAGTCAGTGCCAGGAGCAGCCAGGCGAAGGAGGTAGGGTGCAGGAGTCAGTGACTCCCTGCACTAGGCCAGCAGCGCCCGAGGCCCGAGATAGCCCTGAGCCACCCAGTAGTGTAAGTTGTGTCAGGGACAGGCCCCAACCTTAGGGACCCTGCCCCTTACTATTCAGAGTCAGTTAGTGACTCAGCAGACGCTGCACGTCCGTCCTGAGGTTTGGGCGCAGACCTTCATTGTTGCTGCAGCAGCCATCCGGGTGGGATCGCCCTGGACGGCAGTTCCTGTGTTCAGCAGACATCAGGATCCTTTATGAAGTTCCGTGGCAGGCCCGGGCACCGGAGTGCCCGGCAGGTAACAATCAACAAGTGCACCAACGAGTCATATCACATTCACACGGGACATAGTGGCTGCGTAATCACACATAACTATCTCACTTGAGGGTGGGGTGATACTGTGTGGGGGTACTGGACACTGGGTGGGATCATCCGGTGGAGGTGCAGGTGGAGGTAGCGTCCTGCGAGACGCATTAGTTAGTGTCTCCTCTAGGGAGGGACACCTATTGAATTGTTGAATTGTGATGCATGAGTACGGTCATCTAGTAAAGGCATTAGTGGTTATCCATACTGTGTGTTGAGTGATATATTGTCCTGCGAGGAACCACTCCCCCTCTGGTGGGAGCCATCGCAATTGGAGGCGCTGCACCGAGTACAGGGTTACTCATATTATACTTGCCCCAGGTTCCCCACGGCGGAAGCTCAGCCCTCCTGTGAGCCTAACAGGTAAAGCACCACACCAGGTAACATTAGGTTCCCCTTACATATGCCATATATGCGATTGGGTGGGGGAATACCCGTTACATAAATAAAGAATGAAATAAACACATATAAAATAATATATAAAACATATACAAAAAATAATGTCATTTCCAATCGTATTCATGCCCAAGATTGCAAGAGTACCCAAAATATATATCCAAAACACCTCCCTTCTGTTGAGAGCATGTAGTCTGCCCCCGCCCTTGGTGGTGGCGGGGACCTGTTCGATGTCCACAAAAGACCATGTGGATAAACTGCCATGTACACAACTTGAGAAATGTCTGGAGACCAGGAACCTATTGTCTGCATGTTTAATAGACCATATGTGTTCCATATTTTTTTTATTTTAAGGGCCACTGCCACATCTCAAGTAATAAATTACATAGCTGGTGTTGCAATTGATAAATTGTTTTAACTTATACCCATTGTCAAGTACCTTAGTTGGTTTGGCAAATGGACAGCCCTTACACTGTCAACATTTTAAAAATTCCTTATTGGCAATCTGTCCTCTCTGTGTTAGAATTTGAATCAAATTAACTGGGAGATACATACTAAGTGGCTAGTGACTTTAATTTTCTGAATACTAGCCTTGGACGTGAGCAAATGAAAGCTTCAAGATTTGTTGTCCAGAGATAAAACAACCCAGTGTTTGGAAATAATAGATTTGTTCTGATTTGCTTGTTTATTAAATATAGTGATAATTAATCGAGTAGAGGATGTACCATCCCTATTCACATCAGACCTTTGTGTGGCCTGTTAGGATTGACTCGTTTTTGTATACTTTTCAGCTCAATGGCTTCATAGAGGTCTGTTTTTTCTTTTAAATATGCACAATCAAAGGCTTTCTGGTTATCGTTTTCATTATAGCCTTTGGACCTGAACCTAATGGTTCAGTCTTTTGATAGTTCAAGAAATGATTAATTAGAAGAACAAATAATTCTTAATCTAAGGAACTGGCTATTGGGAATTCCTCTAATGAGTGATCGGGGATGGCTGCTGTTCGCACTTAGAAATGTATTTCTTCAATTGTGTTTCTGAAAGATATTGTGCAATTCATATCAATAAACAATACTGTATGTTGTCTAAATAATTCATGTGATTTTTGTTGTGCTCAAAAGTGAATTTTAAATTATATTTATAAATATTAAATGTACTAACAAATAAAAATAAAGTGTCTGTGTCACATTTCCAAATGAATAGCAGATAATCTCTGAATCTTTGTAAAATACAATATGATTGCGATAAAGATTAAATAGACTCCCAGAAACCCAGAAACAGATTTGCATAAGAGAGAGTGAAAGAAGTGCCCATAGAAGTGACTTGTGTTTATAAATAATAATGTGAATCAAACATAAAAAAATTGTGAGTAAGTAACAATTTGATAGATTCCAGAATGAGAGGGGATTATGCTAAAGACAGATAGGAAAGTTTAAGTAACTGGTGAACAGCAGCCAAACCTTGCTCGTGATTGATGATGGTAGACAGGGACATAACATCCATTGTTACCCAGATGTATTTATTAGACCATTTGACTTCCTGCAGTGAAGTGACCAGATCGGTAGAATCATGTAAAAATGAGGGAAGAGTCTACTAATGACTGTAGATATACATCGATGTAACGTGAGGGGCCATCTCCCAAAGATCCAATACTTGATATGAGGGGATGACAAGGAGGGTTAATCAAGGATTTCTGGATCTTTGGGAGATGGTGAAACATTGGTACAACTGGATGACTGGTAAAAAGAAAGTCACATTCAGTATCTTTTAATACATGAAGCATCTTACATAGATCTAACAACTCCCTGAGTTCTCAAAGATACATACCGTATCTGTGGGGTCTGACAGTAAGCCAGAATAAAAAGAATCTTGCAGCTGATGGAGAGCCCCTACCCCAGTGTTTCCCAAATGGGGGTCCGTGGCACCCTTGGTTTCCATTAGAAGATCAAAAGGGTGTCACAGGATTTTTCCGATTTTCCAGAGCAGGAAGAGAGCAGGGCAGTTTCTTCTATCCTGATTGGATGCCTTACCCACAAGCAGCCAATCAGGAGGAGGTGTCAAGAGCCTGCAAGGTCAGGCCATGCAGAGGAGGAGTAAGCAGCATGGGCAGTAGAGAGGTGAGGCTGTGTGTCTTTGTCCTGTGTGTATTTATTTTGCTGTGTGTGTGTATACTGTATGTATTCTGTGACTGTCTGACCCCCTAACTCTCTGCCCCCTATGACTCCCCTGCCCCCTATACCCCCTCTGACTCTTCTACCCCCTCTGCCCCTTCTGACTCCTCTGCCTCTCTGAAACCCCTGCCCCCTGTACCCCTCTGACTCTTCTGCTCCCTCGGCCCGCTCTGACTCTCCTGCCCCCTCTGACTCTTGTGACTCCATGCACCTCTGACACCTGTCACTACCTGTTCCGTTTGACTCCCCTGCACCCTCTGACATCTGTGACTCCCTGCCCTCATCAGACTCCTGTGACTCCTTGCCTCTTCTGACTTTTTTGACACCCTACCCCCATTACGCATGTGATTCTCTGCCCCCTCTGGCCCCTGTGACTCATTTGACTCCCAGCTCCCTCTGACTCATGTAACTCCCTGCTCCCTCTCACTCCTGTGGCCCCCTGTCCCCTCTGATTCCTGTGACTCCCTGGCCCTGTGACTCAGTTAACTCCCAGCCCCCTCTGACTCCTGTGACTCTCTGCCCCTCTGACTCCTGTGACTCCCCTTCCCCCTCTGACTCCTGTGACTCCCTGCCCTCATCAGACTCCTGTGACTCCTTGCCTCTTCTGACTTTTTTGACACCCTACCCCCATTACGCCTGTGATTCTCTGCCCCCTCTGGCCCCTGTGACTCATTTGACTCCCAGCTCCCTCTGACTCATGTAACTCCCTGCTCCCTCTCACTCCTATGGCCCCCTGTCCCCTCTGATTCCTGTGACTCCCTGGCCCTGTGACTCAGTTAACTCCCATCCCCCTCTGACTCCTGTGACTCCCTGCCCCCTTTTGACTGTCTGTCTGTTTCTCCTGAAACAGTCTCTCTGTCCTGTATTTTCTGTGGCCCTGTCCCATTGTAGGGGTGCCTCAGCAGCTGAGCACTAAAGTTAGATGTGCCCTGAGAGAAAAAGGTTAAAAAACACTGCTCTACCCTTTAGTCCGTAGCCAGTTGTACCACGGTTGCTCCCCCCTTGCCTGCATTCTTGATACCAATTGATTTATTAATTTTTAATGCAGTTAACTCCTCAAATTCTTTTTTGAAGAAATTACTGGCAAACAGGTGTGAAAAAGTAAAGTCTCTGGATAATATATTGAGATATCTCTTGACTAGTTTTTCCAATCTTAAAACCTGTGTGCCTTTTGAAAATTTGAGCAAATTACAGATTTCTTTCTAAAGCCAGAATCATAACTGCCCAGAAAAGCTGACAAGGCTGGGGAAAAACCACCCCCCTGTACAGTGTCTTCTGCTAGTAAATCTTGCATATTTTAAAGCGCACAAAAATCTTTAAATGTCTGTAACCGGCAAACATTGTCCCCTACCTGCATCCCTGGTTCACCGGTCCCGCCTCCACACTGTTTACAGCAGATGCTTAATGTTAACAACACGAGTCAAAATACAAAGACAGTCTTCATCAGTGCATGCTGATTGTTTCATTAATCTTGTTCTGACAATTTTATAAATTATAGTGCCCTTTTTATCATGCATTAAATGCAGTGTAAAGTTCATGTAGATTTTCATGTACTTAATTAGCTAATTTGTATTACTTTTAAGCCGTGATATAACAAAGTAATGATTTTTTTTATTTGACACTCACTAATATATGTTTCCAGTAAATTAGCTGTCCAAATGAAGTCAAAGAGATGAGAAAATGTATTTTCTGGGTTACGAATAGTAAGTATATTTGTCTCCAACTATTAATTAATTGATGTTGACATTCTCTGGATTTGGTTGGCTGACAAAGCAGCTATACTTCTTGATAATGATTAGCATATAGATGCAGCCAGGAGTATTAGAACTCTTGCCTTTTAAATTCTGGGGCAGTCTCACAGTAAATGCCTCAACATTGCTGCAACATTGCCTCAACATTTCTGTGAGATTCTTAATGGCCCATCAGATTAACACAGCAGGGTCCCTGCAGTCCCATTCAATTTGAATGGGACTGCAGGGACTCCCTACTGTGTCAATCCGATGGGCCATTAAGAATCTCACAGAAATGTTGAGGCAATGTTGAGGCATTTACTGTGAGACTGCCCCAGAATCTCCCAGGTACAAGTGTTCTAATACTGGTTGCTGTATCTGTATTGTATTGGAAGATGAAGAAATAAAGTGGTGCAGGAAGCACACAGGAGCCTTTTCTGTTTGTAAATTGTGCGAGAAACGAGGAAGAACAGAACCTTGTGGCATTCCAGTACCACAGGAAAATCTACTACAGAACCTACACAGACCTCACCCCACACACAGAGCTCCTGGTCTGGTATGGAGATAAATATAGGAAAGAGCTTGGTATCAAGAGGGTGCGCTGTGGGAAAGTAACGCGCCAGCACAAGTACAAAACCAAGCACCAATAATACAGCCATGCCAGCACTGCAAGGTTGCTTTTAGCAGTCAGGATTACCTCATCAGACACCTGAAGTTCCAACACCCAAATCAGTATATGGAAAAGATGATGACAGAACAATCTTGCAACATTCCAATAAATATGACAGAAAATGCATCTTTCAACCAGTCAAGAAGCAGTCTGTAGCCTCACTTAGCTCTGAATCGGTATAGTTTCACCGCGACCAATTTGCCATCGGCATTAGGCCGCAGATGGACAATCCGTCACCAGCTGCTTCTAATATCTGATTCCATTACCACAAAGGACTCTGAGTGCTATTGGATTCCGGATCCATTATCCTCACTACCAAGATCTTTGAACTTCATTTTCTGTCAGGTTTATATACCAGATAGTGCGCCAAGGACTATTTCTGTTTTCATTCATTGTTTGTTTTATTTTCTGTTTATAAGTTAATGTTGAGGCATTTACTGTGAAACTGCCTCAGAATCTCCCAGGTACAAGTGTTCTAATACTGGTTGCTGTATCTGTATTTTAGAAACAAAATTAAGACCGATTGGGAGTCATTTATAATTTAACATAGAAACCACATACAGTAGATCTAAAATGTATTCAGACTTTTTTCCACCATTTTGGTAATAGGTCAGATGATGGGATTTACCCCCGCACCCAAAACTGTTTTGAGGCACAATAAAAACTATCACATGTATGGAAAATTGGGTAGACATTAAGATCAAATGTGCCCTTAACAAGGAATGTCTGTTTAACATTTTAGGTTACAGTATTCTATACTAATCTGTAGACAAATTCACTTTAATATGGTAATAGCCGCTAAGGTAATGAAGGGGTTAAGGCACAATAGCAAGTTTATTGGGGGAATAGGGGTGAGTGAAGGGTGTACTTGGCCCAGGGTGGGTGGTTAGGCCTACCGGGAAGGTTACGAAAGGAGTTAACCCCTTAACCACTCCACCCTGGGCCAAGTACCCCTTTTCACCCAATCCATCTACCCCCAATAAACATTACAATGCCTACCACCCCACAATACAGAACTCACCCACACCCTGTACCCCTAACAACCCCCCTCCACCCCTAACAAATACAGTACAGTCCTGGGCAAAATTATTATACAGATATGGATAATAGTGCATTTGCCCATTTAAAAAAAGAACCAGCCAGCATAAAGTGAATACAATTTGCCCTTATCACTGCCAGGATGAAGTGCGTTCTCATCTTCATCACCATCCATGTTCTCCATTGGCAGCAACAGTACAATAAAAAATAAAATCTAATGGCCTCTAACCCCTTAATCACAATAATGGTTAGTAACCACTCTAGTAATTAAGGGGTTACCCAACCTCCCCCATTACCCACCAGGGAGGTCTAATCACCTTCCCCGGGGCAACTACCCTCACACTCCACACCCACTACCCATTGATTGGCATAGTGTTAAAGCATGTCCATATAATATGGGTATGCTTTGGTACTGTAGCAATAAATGGGTAAGCTAAAAAAAAAAAACAGGCACAAAATAAAACACGACATAAAAAATATACACATTACAAATGCCAAGAAACCAATTGATTGTCACAGTGGTACATCATGCCATATAATATGGGCATGATTTACCACTATGACAGTCAATGGTCAACCTAAAAACAAAACAATCACCAAAAGAAACACAGCAAAAATAAACCACAATTAAAATGCAAACACCAAAAAAATCCCAGAAATAAATAAAAGAAAACACCAAAAAAATCCAATAATTAAAAATCAAAATACAAAAAATAAACAATAATTACAAAATCAATCAACAAAGAAAACATGATTGATACAAAGCAATAAACAAAAATACATTTAAAACAAATAAAAGCAATCATTTGTCAAAAAATGCATTGCTTGTCACTGTATTTATCTATAGCATAGGGGCATAGATAAATACATTGGAAATCAATGGGCAATCAAATAAATGAAAATTAAAAAAACACAATCAAAATACCTGAAAAATAAATGTACATACATCCTCTTGGGAGATTCCATTATCAAAGGTATAGATTTGGGAGCTGGCAACAAGGGGAAGAGGGAAGTACTGACCTACCTGGAATTACATCTCAGAGGGATAGGAGATGCATTCTGACTTAGGCCTCGGGCATGGTCAGCGCTCATGCGCTGACCAGTGCTGAGGTGCGCTGCTGCTCGGCAGTGAGCCCCTGCAGCCGCAATGAGAGCAGCTTTAGCAGGGGCTTGCTTACACTTCCGCAAGCGAGCGGAAGCATAAGTCTTAGAACATTTTTAAATTCAACCGCTCAAGGGAGCGCAGGGCCGGTCACGTGAGAGGTTTGCCCAATGAGGGCGAACCAGCTCTGTGACGTCACTGGCCCGCCCCCCGACACCCCCCCCGGACGGCGCGCTAACCAAGGCCAGGGAAAGCACCCACTTTCCCTCAGCCTCAGCGTGCATCCGCATGGGCTGAGTCACCATGGACTCAGCCTAAGAATGAGATTGGAAGGAATTTGAAGAGCTAGAGAGAGCTTTTAGGCAGGTAGCATCCTCAGGGTCTTTTTCTCGGAGGTATTGCCAGTATATAAAGTTCGGGAAAGCACATTTTCTCACACCAGAGAGGAATTGGTGTGATGAAGAGGGATTTGGATTTACTGGACATAGCTGTTCTGTTCTGGAGGGATGTGGGTCTATATAAAAGAGATGGCCTTCATCCATCTTAGAAGGGAACCCGAATACCCAGTGAGCCTTCCAGATGCTTCATTAGCAAGTAATAAAACTTGCTGATGGGGGCAGTGAAAAGAGTCAGGCAAAATCCAATTGCAACCCCGCTCCTGCAAGAGGTAAGGATTGGATGGGATATTACAGCAGGAAAACTATTAAGTGAAATAGAAGGAAGCTTAAATAGGAAAAAGAACAATACAAATAGCAGCTAATATACAGGGGAAACAGGAAGAATTATAAAAAGCAGTAACAAAAACCTTCAAGAAATATGTACTCTGATGGTAGGGGGTTGCCGGTCTTCATAATAAAGGTGTAGCCCAGCTGGCTGCCCCTAAAATCCGTGTCAAGAGTTGAGTGTCAGCTCTTGGGTCTAGCATGGTACCCTGTAATGTTTCCCTGTAACTCTGTTCCCATTATACTGTCCTCTGAAGAATTATAAAATAGGGATGTCATGTGTGGTTAGGGTCACCCATAAGAAATAGCTGCAGGACTGCGACTTTGGGAGCAGGAGTTTAAGGGTAGATATTGGGGGGCAACTAGATTTAAAATCTGTATAAAATGTTGCTGACTGGAGATACGGGCAGTACTGATATTTTACCCATAAATATTGTATGATTTGCGGGTACGCGTCTGTAGATAAAGACGTGGTGGTTATGGAAGTCCAATGTAACGTATAAGAAAAACCTGACCGGTTTTGTGGTTTACCTGTTCCCCTTTCCCCAGAGTATAACGAAGGGAAGAAAATCAGGGCTCCACAGATAATCCTAAACCAGGGATTTTCTGATTACAATAGTATGCAGCAATTTATCTTCCCCCCTTTCCCCAGAAACATGAGACTTTGGGAGTGGGAGTTTTAAGTAGGATGTTTGGATTAAAATGTGTGTATCTTGTTTGCAGATGTTTGGGGGATAAAGTTACCAGTAGTCCCGTAATTCTCCCCGACGTGCAGGCATGATTTGCAGGTACGCGAGGTGAATTACACCACAGCTTCATTGTGTCCCACAGAATCCTGGTTTTCGAGCCCAAGTATCCCAGACCCATTCCCCACACATATATAAGGTTCCCCAAGAAATGTGAGTGTATTAAAACAGTGTTTTAATGTTTGAAACTGTATGTACTAATGACTATACAGTCAGCCTGGGCATCTACATAGGTGATGGGAAGTATGCATAGACATTGGAGTTCAAAGGAGAGAAGGGATGTCCAGGGGTGAGAAGACCATTTGGTGAGTAGGGAAGTGCGAATACCAGGTCTGGAGAACAAAGGGCCTCCCGCTGGGGCACCTTTTGGACTGCCAGATCTGGTGGAGCCTGCCCAGCGTGTGGAAATTGTTTGACTGAGGGAAGATGCTGCTGGTAGGCGCATTTCCAATTGGCCGATTCATATTTCCCGCTTTTCTGGCTTTTCGAACCTAAGCACACCCCCTCCTTTGATTGGGAAAGCCAGACGAGGGTTGGCTGGTGGGAAAATTCCTACGCTCTGATTGGTCGCCAGTCTGACTTCCATGCTAGGGATAACTCAGCGGAGTGTATATAAGGAGACTGCCCGATTAGAGAATGAGACCATCTAGTGACTTGAGTCGGTGATGCAAGGGCAGGCTTTTCAAAGTTGCTCTTTTGCAAATAGCAGAGCAACCGCCTTAATTTTTGGAGCTAGGAAAGTCTGCCTAGCTGAGGTTGTCAGATGCGAAGACCAAGTTCTCATAATATAATGTAGCAGTCACAGTTGGGTATTCTACCCAAAAGGAGTACCATGAAGCTTGGGACGAAGTTAGGGTAAGCCTCCCGAAGCAGGCACCCTGCACCTTTTTAAGTCTAATTTCACCCCAGTAAGTATGTATTTCGTCTATATTTTGTATATTCATTGTGTGTACGTGGGTTTACCCGTATAAACTACATTTTATTCCACTACCTTGTTTTGCTTAGTGAATTGAACCCGGAAGATATTATTATTGAATTTCCTCACAGGCCGCTGCCTTGTTTAAGGGTCCTCAGCCACTCGTTTCCCCACCGGCAGCCACCATCTTTAAATGTCCTCAGCCACTGATCTCCCTGCCAGCCTCCACCATCTTTGAAGATCCTCAGCCAATGATCTCCCCAACGGCCGCCGCTATCTTTAAAGGTACTCAGCCAGTCACCACGCTGACACCATTTGTGAATGAGCCCGGGCGTGCACGCAGCAGGACTTTCAGCATGCCTGCCAGAAGTCAGGGCACACTTTTAATTTCCCATGGGAAAAGGTATAGCAATCCACTGTCACAGCTGAAGGAGAGTACACAGTTGAGTAACAGAAATATAAATGGAAAGGAGTTGGTCACAAGTTCATTTACAGAGGAGAACGTTCTACTGGAAATTTAAAAACTGAAAGTTGACAAGGAGAGAGAGAGAGAGAGAGAGAGAGAGAGAGAGAGAGAGAGAGAGAGAGAGAGAGAGAGAGAGAGAGAGAGAGAGAGAGAGAGAGAGAGAGAGAGAGAGAGAGAGAGAGAGAAAGAGAGAGAGAGAGAGAGAGAGAGAAGTACTGTAAAATGTACAAAAATTTGGATCAATAGTTGATTGAAAATTAGCATGATTACTGTCACACATATACGACTATGTGTAACAATTAATAGCCCTATAAATTATTTTCCCCCTCCTGCCTCTTTTTCTATTGTCTTGTATGTATTCTGTGCCAGCCAGCACCTGTTAATCAATAGAGCAGTACAAGCAGCAATGGTTCATCAAAATCCATGGTGAAATTCCTGTGTCCTTATCTGACTTACAGGTCCACGTAGGTGCACAATTAAATGTAACGGGTGTACGTCAATGTAGAACCCTAAAACTAGTTTGCATAAATTAGGAATAAACATGCATATATATTGATAATTTTACAAAACCCTGGGTAAAATTTAATTTGTGTATTTTTTTGTCAACTCTAAATTGAGCTTCTTTTTTTAAAAGTTGAAAACCACCATTTGCATCCACGTGATAAGTTAGCGCTACTTGTCCACTGTATTTAGCCCCTTTGCAACATATGCAATAGTCACATTTAATAACTTTTATAAGTACCAGACAAATGTTATTAAGGTCAGTTCTACATTCTACCACTATTGCCTTGATGGCAACTTAATTTTTATAAAGGTTATGTCCGTACATCTGATACTTTGCACCGCTTAGTCCAATAACTTTGAGTCAAGGTGTCACTGTAAATATTTACAGTGTGCTACAGTTTCTCATGAATCACTTACTTAAAGAGTTAGAGAAGTCTCTTACAAAGGGAGTGAGTAATTCTTTATAGTCAGAAGTGTCCGTTGGGGCCTTTTCAGAGGAAACGCCACATTAACGTCTTAACTGCCACTTCTACGTTCATGGAATAAGGCCCTATTCCTAATTCATGGTGTGCAACAGATATACTGTATCAAAGAAAAAAATCATTTCTTGTGTCATTCTTCCTTGGACAAAGTAATTCACTATGAGATGCCTGTTCTAACACAGCAAGCTTAAAATATACTGTAGTATAGCAGTATATCAACTTGATCAAAAACACAGCAGGCTGGGTGTACTGGGATATTATCTCCCATTCCAAGATGCAAGAGTCATAAATAAGTAAATAGATATGTTTCAGCCCTTCAAATCAAGAAAAACATGATATTTTTTCAGAATCTCATAACTGCTGTTCAATTGTACTTTGATACCATAAGAATGCAAAGCAACTTTTGACAGCTAATGCAACTCTCTGTCAGGCCTTGCAAAACTTTTGTACTAGTGCATTTTAACAAAAATGTTAGTTTGCATGTTTATTACATATACTGTAAGAGCATAACTTAAATAAGGTTTAAAGTAAGAGAAGGTGGCAGAGCACTGCCAAAGGATGAAGAAAAAAATCCGGATGCTTTTATTTTTGGTCCTTCTTGGGTTTTTTTGGTAGCCCATTGACTACCATAGTGGCAAATCATGCCCATATTATATGGGCATGGTGAACTACTGTACCAATCAATGGGTACAGGGTAGGGGTTGTTGCCCCGGGGAGGGTGGTTATGCGGCCAGGGTGGGTAGCGGGGGAGGGGGTTTAACCCCTTAATTACTATAGTGGTTACTAACCGCTGAGGTGATTAAGGGGTTAGTGGCCATGAGTTTGTTTTTTATTGTTATGTTGCTGCCACGGAGGATGGGGAGGAAGACAAGGATGAAGACGAGGAGGAATATGAGGAGGAATATGCTTCCAACCAATGCTTCTACTTCCATGGGGTGGGTCATATTGGTGTTGGGTCATATTGGTGTCCTCACCTGAATCACTCCATCTATGGGGTAGTCCTGACTGCTGAGGCCCCATAGCACCATCTTCTCTGCTGACTGAAAGGGCAGATGTTTTAGATGCATATCATAGAATGACTGATAGACTATTGTCACTTGTTATCCGGTGTCTAGTAGAGCGGAAGCATATATTCTTTCAATTAGTACTCTCACTATGCCGTAGGGCCCACTCTACTAATGGCCTCCAGAGGCCACTCAGGGTCTGGATCGCCAGTAGGAGGGGTCTCAGTAGAACTGGTTGGACGTTCTTCCATGTGGGTAATGTAGGACCGGGCCGAACTAGTAGAGGTTTTCGACTGTTTGCAGTCCTTTGCCAGGTGACCCTCTTTGTTGCAAGTGTAATACCATGTACTCCGGGTCACACCGGCGCTATTTGTAGTGACCGGGTTCCAGGGCACCATGGAGGTGGTGACAGGCATTATCCTTGGCACTTTCCGTCTCATTCGGATTCTGGGCCGAAGCCCCTCTGTTCTCCCCTTTGTGGGAGTCATTAGATTTCTTGGTAGGGTGTAACCGTGTATGGGCCTCGTTCCCTTTCATCAAACCCAAGAGCTCCTCAAATGTAGGCGGACTTCCTTTAGCAAGGAACATGGAATCATGATGGCTATATGATGAGTGGGTATAGATCCCTTTAAGAACCATTTCCTGCAATATTCATTCACTTCAGAGGCTGGAATTATATTGTGGGAATATAGATTCCATAAAACTAACTGTATCCATTGAATAAACGTGGACAATTCTTCTCCCTCTTTCTGTCTAATACTATAGAACTTAGACAAGAGTTCACCTTCATCCTCTTCTAGGCCGCAGACCCAAGTTAAGACGTTGACTAACCGTTGTGCCGTAACATGGGGGGTTTGGCACTCCATTATCCACTGCCTCTTAACAGCTTTGGTGCAAGACCATTCCTCCATTACTTGCAAGGTGCGGTCCTTCCAGGTTTCGAAGGTCTCTTCTCCGGAGGGCATGGGCAATACCCTTGAAAAAGCTTTCGACTTACGATAATGCTATGCCTGGGTCGACTCGCTCCTGTTCCCAGCCAACTGCAGTATGGCTTCTGCGAGCATCTGAACTCCCTCCAAGCTGCGGGAACTGTGACCAGATCGTTGGCTGCCGCTGGGCGCAGCACTGGCTTTTCTTTTGCAAGGACTCCCTGGGGAAGGTGAAGACATAAACATCGGAAGCTCCTGCATGTTAGAGGTGGGACTAGTGGGCTCCACCTTCACGGGTATTTAAGGATAGATTATGGGGCACCCGCTATCTAGCGCTTCACGGAACCGCAAAGTAAGAGGAGCTCCTTTTCCATTAGGTCATATTCGCCAGTAACTCACACTGCGCACCATATCTTTTCTGGATCCGTTCGACGGCCTAGGATATGTACGGCCTGTAGGCCCGGAAACTGCCCCAGTACTAAACAGATGTCGTAAGAGGAGTTGTCGGCGAAGACTTTCCCAATGTCGAGCACCGGATGGGGTGATACATAGCTTTTCAACGCCCATTCATAGACCTCCCGCCGGGATGGTAGTGATATGATCAGCGACATCATTTGGTTGTACTAATTTTGGACAACCCAGGTCTGAATCTCAGCAGCGCCTCTAAATGTAACCCACTTTCCCAATTCCTATGGGAAACTGTGCATGCTGCTGATACCTGTATGCTCACAGGAGGCCTGAGCCTCTGTTTCTGGAGCCTGGGGTGAGCTCTCTCTCGGTGCAGCACCTCTACCTATGGAGGATCCCAGCTAGGAGGGATTAACTCATAAGAAACAATACGACAATAATAATACAATCAATGTATATAACACACTTTACTGATAAAGTAATAACACAATAATATAATTACACACAATTATAACAATAATTAAGCAATCACACAATGATGGTTACGCCAAAGTACAGAGGGTGCCCTGGGCACCTGAAACCCTGATGTCCGCAGAACAATTTCCACCCCAAAGTGTGTGAAGGTAGCACTACCCTCCCTGAGGTGTGGTGGTGCACGGTGGGTAGCTTCCTGGCTACGACCAGGGAATTAGGGGAATCCTCTGTTAACAGGGCCAAATCCGTGTTCCCATGATGCGAGGTCTGAACAATTCACCTCACACCTTACAGTTGGTGGTCACGTGCGGTCTCATCCGAAGGCCGCAGTGTGTGGAGGTCCGTGCGACGGCACAGTGACGCGGGTTGTGGGTCTATAAGGGGGAAGAGTCCCCATCTAAGGCCTTCCCTACAATACTGTGCTCAAATAGTGATTAGGGCCTAACTGGGGCCTTGGGGCAAAGTTCTGGCCTATTCCAGGGGCTTACTAGCTCCCTGGATCCATCCATCTTCTTTGCTGTCTCCCTGATGACTAACTGTCACCTCCAGAATTCCGCGGCGCAGTTCTCTCTTCAAAAATGGCCGCTCACGCCCTTTGCCACACAGCCTTCTTGGGCTTGTTGTCTTTTTTCAGCAATGCCTAAAATGGCCACCGTTCCTGCCGCAATTGTGTGGCAAAATGACCACTGCCACTCCTACTCGATTGCGCAGAGCAATTCCCCGCGTCAGAAGCAGATATGGGGGACTGTTGGGTCCTCCGTTACATTTGGATATCCTTGTGGATTTATTTTCTCTTCTCCAATCCCTTTTTACAGTCACTCCTCTATGTTCCTTATGTATTCCCCATTTCTTGTTTTGACACCTCTCATGGTAATCCCCACATATTGTTTCCCACAAGGGCAGTCTAACAAGTCCAGTAAATAAAGTATGTACTACTACAATTAATGATGTTATTTCAAAGACTTCTTGGTTTCAACTATGTAATTGTTTTTCGTAGAGAGGCTTTGCGTTTCCAGTTCTTACATTTTTTACACCTAAAAAAGTCCCTTTGGTCTACTTTGAAGCCAGCATCTATTTTCTTCTTTAATTAAAAAAAACCTTGGCATTAATTTATTTTTCAAATGTTATTTTATTTTTATTTTTGTTTGACTCGGGGGAACCCTGGAAATGCCTACATAACCATATATTTATTAAAATGTGTCAATGTTTGTTTAATATCAATTTTAATTGTGGTGCTTTCAAATTACAATCTGTGATTAAAGGTTATACAAAGGGCAAATTCCACTCTGTTTGCAACTTCCTTCAAAACTTTTGCACATCTCTAGTAACGCCTTTGAAATGTCTTCAATTGTATTACAGTAATTGGCCTATTGTTCAGTCTGATGTTTCCCTACTGGGTTTCAAACTCTAACACCTCCTTGCTATATTGTGCTACAACTGAATAACAGGTTACTTGATTTGCAAACAATTGTTGTCTAATTTTTATTACTTTGTTAATGGTTAACAATATGCTTGCAATTATATAATCTAAGAACACATGGACAAACTGATACAGTAGGTGAGTTTCTGTATTTATGAATCATAATCTATCAAAAATGATCCTAATTAGTTTGTCAATTCTGAATATTTTAGTACAGTAAAAAAAAGTTATACCAAATATAATATTTTGACTTGCTGCCCTTATATATGTAACGGTTTTTGTGAACCGGCCTGACCCACCCAATCTCACATTGGCCCCTGTGGTCTAACCGGTCCCCATTACAGTGTGGTAGTGTCGGGTGGTGCACCTGTTGGCAACAGGACTCCTGAGTCTCCCGCATGATGGTGTGTGGGGAGGACCCGTCCAGACAGGCAGCTGAGGTAGTGTGCTGAGTCTCACCTAGTTCCAGTGCAGCGCCTCCACCTCATCAGGGTCCCTGCGTCCGCAAGGGGATGATCCTGTTGAGGAACTCCTCCGTGGTGCTCCTCTCTGTACACTCATTCCACACATGTACACGAGAGGGTTTCTGAATGAACACATCTTTATTGAGTGATGTGGGCTAGCTGCCCCTCGCAGTATATTCTTAGCCACTCATTCTGTAGTCAGTGCCTCCCTTTAAAAGGTGTATCTCTCCTTAGATAGGGATTCCCTATCCCCGCAGGGATCACTGCCCTGTGCCAGGTCCCTGGACACAGTCTCCTCTATGGTTACTATAACATAACTTTCAGTCTCTTAGGCTAGTACTTGAACTTGGATGCAGATCTCTGACAGAACTCCTGCAGAACTCCTGCAGAACTAACTTTAGGCTCAGTGCTGTGCCTTATGTATACTCTGGAAGCTGACACACCTCTGACATCACTAACCATGGAGTCAGAGCATGTGACCACTCCCATCCATACACAGGGCACTCCACAAGGGTGTGAGGGCCAACCTCCATAATTACTGCTGGCATGCCTACTACTTACCAGGCCTTACTGTCAGCAGGAGAGATGACTGTAGCCATTTTACATGTCCGCTACATTCTCCCCCTGGTGAATCCCATCGTCCTCGCTGGGACCTAAATTTGTATACCCTTTTCCAGGAAGCACTGAAATACAACACATAATTGGTTAACTTTTCATACAAATCTTCATGGTGTATAACAAAATGAATACAGTACATTCCGCCAAGCCCGCCCCGACCAGCAGCCACGAACCCGCGTAATGTATCAGTACCTCCTAAAAATAGTGATTCGGGTCAGGTTTCTTGACCTCTCTTCCGCCCATGTCTATGACCGTGACGTGATAGTGCCTAGGCAGTCCCCTCTCAGGCCTATATGTCACCCGGTGCTTATAGATGTTTCGGCCAATGCCCCATACACGTACTAAGTGCTCTATGCGCTCCTCAGCCTTCTTCCCTATCACGGAACTCCCTCTTCCCACTAGGTGCATTTCTATGGCCTCCCTAAGCCACCTATCCCGGATGTCCTCTATCTCATCCATGAGAGGCTCAGGGACATACGGGTACTCCAACCCGTGGGAAGATTTATACCGAGCCATTATGGTTCTCTCGGCCCTACTAATTCTAGTCAGGTCAGCCTTAACTGCCCTCCCAGGCAACACCCATGATAGGGGCTCATCAGGATCCACGGGGTCTGATAGTATGCTAGGACCCATAGGCTCTATTTCCCTATTCTCAATCTGCAGCCATCGCTCCTGCAGCTCTCTGTCCTTCTGTTCTGGGGTAAACTCTCCCACAGCCCACCAGTAGTCCACTACATCCTCTCGCCGGATGAGGAACCGAGTGCGGTCCATCCAGGCGGAGTACCCTTCAAATAATGGGGCCCACCAACGGCTCTCCTTAAATCTATCTGACCTCCCTGACTCCCTATCATCGTCTATGGAAAATATCCCCGATGACCGTGCGGATCGTGGCAGGAACCATCTGGATGACCCCGGGGCCTGTACCGCTTGTACGGGTGCTGTCGTGGCCACTCTCAACTCTCCCCCTCCCCGAGAATCGCCCTCCGTAGCGCCACTGTGCTGTCTTTCCCCAGTCCGTCTTTCTCCCCCTCCTGGTGATAAGTCCACAGATTCCAAACTAGGCGGGGAACCCGGGGACCGTGTGATTGGGGCAGGGGTTTTAGCTAGGGCGTGGGATTGGGCGTATGGGCAAGAAATTGGACCCCACGGGGTTACGACCCGTTCCTGGCTGTCCGTAGACTGATCCAATGAGGATATCTCACCCTCCTCAGTCCTGGGATCGCCCCTCCAACTCCTGGGCCTTGTAGGTGATCGGGGACCTTCCCCCGATCGCCGAAGCGTCGCTGCACTCTTCCCTGGGGTTCCGCTGTCGCCACCGGAAGTGATGTCCTCCCCGGAACCGGAAACACCGTCATCGCGGGTTGGACCCCCATTCGGGATCTCTTCCTCAATGACGACATCCGGAAGCTCCGCCGTCGTCCTCACCGGAAGTGATGCCGTCTCTCCACGTGCGCCTGCGGCCTGGCATGGCCTCTCCGCTCCTACACCGTCTGCTGAGGCAAGGTAAGTGAAGGGACTCCTCTTACCCGTCCGCAGGGGTGCCGGCGTCTCTCATCCGTCGCCGCCGCGTTCTGAGGCGGAGGGACTCTGTCTCTCGGCTCGCCGATCTGCGGGGGACGTCCTGTCTTTTTGACAGCTGCTAGTACCACGGGGTGTCGTCCTCCCCGGTTCTATCCTGGGCCTCGCTGTTACCTCCGCAAGTTCCCGGAGATCCTCGTCCGAGTATTCTCCCTTCTCGGTGCGGTCAGGAGGTGACCCGACTGTCGCGGTTGCGGCCGACCCAGCCGACTTGACCGGCTCCAGTCCCCTTTCTCCGGGACTCGCACGTCCTATCCACAGTGCGCCAGGGGACTCGGCGGTTCGCTTAGCCTGGTCCCCCGGGGGGTCAGCCGATTGTATCGGAATAAACGTTGGCATAGGCCATAAGTATAGTGTCCCGCAAATGGGGCAACGTGCCGCCGTGTTGACCGTGCCTCCGGGCAGCCCGCATTGTAGGCAGAGCCCGACCACCGTCTCGGTGTTAGCCACCCTTACTACCAGTAGCCCGCCGGGTACTGAGTAGGGCTGAGTGGAGACCATAGTTCCCACAGCGGAGGGGCAGGCCATTCTTTTGGTAGGGACCACTTTCAGTGTGGGTCTCTCCAGGTCAGTGGTTCCTCGCAACTGACCGGTAGAAGCTTCTGGGCCAGCCACTTCCTGCCTCGGCTCCTCCTTTCGCTGACATAGCTGGAACCCGCCCCCAGGGGTTGCAATTATGGGTGGGTCCCACAGGGGAACATCATGCCCCTTAATTAAGGCCCCGCCTCTCTCAGTCCTGGTGGGCGCGGTCTGTGTTTTCGCGCCAGTTTCCTCCTCAGAGCTGGATTCCTTTCCCGCGGCTAGTTCCCACCTTCTCCTTGCAGCAGCTTTGCGTGTGAAATATCCCTCTTTCTTGCAAATCGTTTCCGCGGCCGGAACTACTTTTTGTAGTGGCGCCGTCTGGATATCAGTCCCTGGGCCCAGTGGGTGCATTCCCACAGGCCATAATTGAAAGTCACTCCCCCTGGTAGAAATCAGGGGAGGGTCCCATAGACTAAGCGGTTGACTCAGCACAGGGGCCGAGTGAGTCACTGTCCATGAAGGCGCAGTCATAGCTTTCGTGCCATGCCCCCCATCAGGGCGGGGCTCTGCTGTTCGCGCCATTCCCGGCCAGCTCTTAGCAAGTCCTGTATCAGCCACATTTTCTGTGACTGGCCCATGCGGTTTCCCTAGCAAGCGGGAACCGCCATTTTGGTTGGCTTTTAAGCCCAAAAAGTCATTTTGTTTGCTCTCCTCGCGGGGTTCTCCCCCAATTATGACAATTTCCTCACACTCTTCAAGGGTGGCCCCTCGGTGTCCCAGACAGGATAAAAACGGGGCAGCCACGGCCTTCGCTCCGCTCCAGAGCAGACTGGTTAATGATAACTCGGCGACTGTTTGCTCTTCAGTGGGGTGCACGCCACGGGTGCCTCCCCATCAGCCTCTGGTCGCCATTTTGTGTTCTCCGCACCACGCGGATCCTCCATTCTTTGGGTTGTCTCACTCTCGTACCAATTATCGTACATGGGGCTCCGCTCTGCGGGGCAGCCTCCACATCAGTACAATAAAGAGTTGCTCAGATGCACCACCACATGTGTACCTTATCTAGGTGTGACCCAGTGTTGCACTACCTCAGGCTAGGCTCACTCTCTCAGTGTCTGCTGTGACTCCTTCCTCCCAGTCTGTGCTCCCTACGGTGAGTGTCTGGAATGGGCTAGGTACTCTGGCTCTGCCATGCAGTACTTGGGGCATCTACCTCTCTTGGTCAGCCTAGCGCAGACCCTCTCCAGGATTCCTGACCAAGTTAACAGGCTATCCCTTCTGGCATCCTACCAACTAGCACTGCCTCAAGGTGACTCGGTCAGCTATAGCCCGGCTCCAAACCCCTCACTCCTTTCAGGCCCCTAGGTTGTCCCTGCGAACTGACAATATCCCGTCAGCCCCCTGACCACCCCTAGGTCCGTACCTACGCAGCACAGAGTGGCAGCAGACTCTCTCCCTGTTTCCCAGTGTGCCTAGCTAGAGCCTGTCCTGATGACAGATCTGATCTCAGCAGCTCGCCTCCAAATGTAACGGTTTTTGTGAACCGGCCTGACCCACCCAATCTCACATTGGCCCCTGTGGTCTAACCGGTCCCCATTACAGTGTGGTAGTGTCGGGTGGTGCACCTGTTGGCAACAGGACTCCTGAGTCTCCCGCATGATGGTGTGTGGGGAGGACCCGTCCAGACAGGCAGCTGAGGTAGTGTGCTGAGTCTCACCTAGTTCCAGTGCAGCGCCTCCACCTCATCAGGGTCCCTGCGTCCGCAAGGGGATGATCCTGTTGAGGAACTCCTCCGTGGTGCTCCTCTCTGTACACTCATTCCACACATGTACACGAGAGGGTTTCTGAATGAACACATCTTTATTGAGTGATGTGGGCTAGCTACCCCTCGCAGTATATTCTTAGCCACTCATTCTGTAGTCAGTGCCTCCCTTTAAAAGGTGTATCTCTCCTTAGATAGGGATTCCCTATCCCCGCAGGGATCACTGCCCTGTGCCAGGTCCCTGGACACAGTCTCCTCTATGGTTACTATAACATAACTTTCAGTCTCTTAGGCTAGTACTTGAACTTGGATGCAGATCTCTGACAGAACTCCTGCAGAACTCCTGCAGAACTAACTTTAGGCTCAGTGCTGTGCCTTATGTATACTCTGGAAGCTGACACACCTCTGACATCACTAACCATGGAGTCAGAGCATGTGACCACTCCCATCCAAACACAGGGCACTCCACCAGGGTGTGAGGGCAAACCTCCATAATTACTGCTGGCATGCCTACTACTTACCAGGCCTTACTGTCAGCAGGAGAGATGACTGTAGCCATTTTACATGTCCGCTACATATAGATTATAGAACCTCATATCAGACACATTAAAAAATAAATATATTGTACTGCAATTAAATCTGTGAGCTTGTTTAAACCAAGCTTGTATTCCCATCACCATACTGCCTAAAGGGATCATCTCCATTTCTCACGGACATTAATATATTATGTTAAATAAGAAAGGACTCTGTCAAGTGCATCATGTGTAAGGTACAAGGTAACATTTGAAACATGGGAAACAATGTATTTACATGTCAAGCTATTGTACCCTTTCTCAGTTGAACAGGGTCACATCCTTTTTCCATAACCCCTCAATTCTGAAATTACTTAATTAAGTCTCTCATTTTAGATTCTGCATTGTATGTAAAGAAGCTCAAGATTACTAATTGAGAGACTAAACTGTAAATTAATATAAATAATCAATACATGTAAACAATACAGAGGATAACAATTGCATTAAAAACAAAATCTTTCATTTTCCTGACATTGAAATAATATAGTGATAGCAATTTTGCTTATTTTTCTGTCAATGCAAATGGTGTTATTAACAAATATAAGATACTGCATATACAGTACATTGGTTTTGATTGTGGAATGATATGTTTTATTTAAGTAACTCATTTTTTTGTACTTAACAAATAATAAAAAAATAAAAAAAAATAGGTACATTAGTTAAGCATAATTATGTTTCGCTATCATCTATTATTGGAAATAATTTCCTTCTTCTCAATGCTTTGATGGTTGCCCTTTTGTTCCTGCATGAATAACTTGAATAATAATTATATTAATTATTAATAATATTTCATGTTGAAAAGGAAAGACAGAAAGTGTCAGTCATCACAAAATAAAATGTGTAATGACCAAACTAGCGGGGGTTAGGTTATAATAGTAAATGTATCAGATAACTTTTCACATGGACACATTTAACATTTGAAAAAACAGAAACTAGAGTTCAATGTTTTCCGTATTTATTGATTTTCACTATTTTTTTTTCTGACAGGAATTCAGTTTTCACTATTTTATACCTATTCATCATTCCTCTCAATATTTTTCAGGATACTTATTTGTGGTAAATATTAACGCTTTACAGAATTATTGTTCGTACTGCAGTGTTGAGATTGAAATACAGTAGTTCCTGTAAAACACATCACCATGGAGGCTGTGAGGTAGCTCCTCTCACCTCCTTGCCCAGTACCCACATAAACACATATAAATAAAGACAGAGACCGGATCTGGAGGTATAAAGACAGAGGCTATTTTATTTTATAAATAATAAAGTAAATGCCACTCCCTGCCAGAGTGCTCCATTAAAGGAGAGGTCATCCGGTCCTTGAACTGCTGACCCAATGACCCTAACAGCCAGGCCTACATGACCCAGCCATTGTCGCGAGTGGGCTCCAGGAAATCATGTCCGAATGACCTGCCCACTCACCACTCCCCCGGGCTTTAACAGCCCAGCTCCTAGTCTGGCAAGAACAAGCACCCACCCCCAAAAAGCCGCCACAACAAAGGCAACTGGCAAACAACCCCTCCTCATATTCACATGCAACATACGACACGCAAACAGTGACAATTGTTAACAATAAGATCAATTTCATTGTCATGGTTGTCCGTGAACGATTCACACTAACAAGGGTGTGTGGGAAATTGCTGGTGGGCAGCAAAAAGGCCGCACTCCCCACCAGATGGGCTGTAAGTAGCCGCTGGCTCCTCCAACAACACCACTCCTCCCATTGTGCTAGTTGGGAGGAGAGCAGCCAAGAAGGACAGAGAGCAGGACAGAGAGGTGGAGCATGGCCCCTCGTCATAAGGCCCCCCATGGAAGGCCAGGAGGCCGCTTGTCACGGTAGACTAAGCTTATTAAGACTTTTAATTACCGGGATCATTGATTGGGAAAAGCAGAGAGATACAAATAAATTGTGTTTATTCACATAACGAACGTACACAACTATGTTACACAAATTACAGGAAAAGACACATCTACTTTGGAAACTGGGATAACAGAACTAATCTTTTTTAGTTGCAAACACACAGCAAAATAATTCCTGGACACTTTTCCTTCCTGTGGCCTCTTGCTGTTGATTTGTGGTCACTTAGCATCTGAGAAATGTAGGTGATTTACTCAGAGCCGGAACTCCTCAAATGGGACTGAATCTTAGGTGAATCACACAAGATGGAACTGATGGAACTCATGAAAAACTTAGATGGATCTGATGGAACTGATGAATCTAACTCTCTGACTGACTGCAAGACTTTTTAAAAACTCCCAAAAGTCCATCCTGTCAGTCTGCAGCGAATCACTTCATGGGAATTGTATCCCTGGCCAATGGGCATGCTCTGCCAGTAACACAAGTAGCCTGGCAGAAGCTTCAGAACAGGGACTGGAATGTGCAACAAAACTGTCATCTTCCCCCCACTGGCCACTTAGCACATGCCATCCTGTTTTCTTCCTGAATGCCGCTCAGTCTAGCTAGGCCAAAGAGACCCTTTTGATCTAAGGCTATTGGGGCTTCAATTAGCACGGAAGGGCTAAGAAAATATTTGATATTTCCTGCTAACAAGAGGTTAACACCTTTGAATCCTGCTAAGCATTTCAAAGCCCAGGCTTACACACCCTACGTGTCAACAAAAGGTTTAGCATCTCTTGAACAAATGTCTCTTTAAACTTCCTATGCAAATGGGTTGTTTATCTAACTGACTTCCTATGATATTACTATACTTCAAAAACCTAACTTATAATTCTTGGGGATGTTAAAACCCATTCTCTTTTCCCTTATTCAAAAACATTGTTACCATAATTCATATATTTAGCACATTATATGATTTTCCCCCTTAACCCTATTTTAATAAAACAAATCTCCGTCTTGGCTGCAGAGCCGACACTCTACGTTTTAACTCAAAATGTAACCCCTACAACTCTAAACCTCTTATTTGAATAAAACCCCTCTCAGTCTTATACCTGGCTCGAGTGTGGGGATATACATTAACCCCTTGTGTCCCATTTTTACCCTTTCCTGCTCTGTGCTGAAGCAGGGGTCCCAGTGGTGAGTCGCAGGAATGTTTTCAGGATGGGAGTTTGACCGGAGCAATGTGCTCTAGTGTATCCCAGAATCTTACCTGATTCCTGGGTACAACCTTGGGGAATCCTGTAACTCCAGCACCCCGATACATAGCAACATTCTGTAACCAGTTTCTCCGTCAAACCCACCCTGAAACTTACCTCCTGAACATAACCTGGTCCCAGCACCTCTGGAATCGGTAAAACACAAAAAACGGCAATTGGCTCAAATTTTGCACACAGTCACAGTAATGCATATACAATGTCTGGCCCAAAAGCTGACACTCCCAAAATACGGGTCAGGGGTAACCAACTGGGCTTGACATTTATTATAAGCCTGGTTAACCTTTCCTCGCCACATCGCTGAACAAGCAAATTATGGTGGTTGGCAAATCAAGCAATGTACTGTAATATTGCGCTCACATCACTATCTTGTTGGTAAAATATTAATATGCACAGAATCAATTACTAAATTTAAAAGTAGTGAGCAAAGGTTTATACAAATATCAGTATTTGCTGTAGTAAAATGTTTTTATATGAAAATGTTTTTCCTGAGATATATATATTTATTTTTTTATCCCAGTTCAATAAAGGTATTAATGTTTGAAAAATAAACAGAAAAGTTCCAGATTTCATTATTTTCCAAATAAAAACAGAAAACGCAGAACACCAACAGAAAGGTATCACAACCTACATCAAATCTAGTTTTCTCCAGGACAATTAAGGCAACTATAACTTTGGACTACAGTAATAAAAGACAGCTTTTTATCAACAGAATGTATTTGTGGAAAGCTTTCAAGTGTAAAGGTGTAAGAATGTCTTGCAATTCGAATTGCAAATAAAGGGGGAGATACACTCCCAACCACCTTACTTTTTCTTATAATTTGGGACACAATAGGGTTGAATAAAAGGTTAATACAACCTAATCATACTATGACTCCCCTTTTCAGTAAACCCATGTTCTCACCATGCCTGTGGAATAATACCTTCACATGGTGGTTACAAAATGGGATCACTAGAATTAGAGACATGATTAGAGATAGAGATTAAGCCATTTGACATTCTAAAAGAGACCAAAACATCCCAAATACAGAACTCTCCCTATATACAAAATATGAACTTTGTACAAAGCACAATGTGGGATAGACAGGGGGATAGAGGATGGGGGGGGGGAGAGTGCACTGTTTTACCCAGTGATTATGCACTCTCTGGTCCAGTGTGATCACCTGAAAGTCAAGTAAAAACTCCCATCTAATCATTTGGACAGGTTCCAACTTTTTTAATAAACCAGACTTCGAACCAGGGCTTTCTGAGTCAGCCTTCCACACTTAAATCAGATGCATTACTATAATTGGAGATTTGGTTATAAGTAAAGACATTAAAACAATTTCCAGAACTACAAGAGAGTAAAAAGCTACCCTCCTCAGAAATCTTTAGATATGTAAAACTGAAACATTTTGTTCTACAATCCCACACAAATCAATCCCCCTATTCAACAACGTGAATCAATGTTTAGAAATACTGTAGGTATCTAAACAAAGGCTTGATCTCTACCCTACACCACTCTTTCATTTGCTCGTAGGAAAACAATAAATATTGTTTCTGTAGCCAATCAAAACTGAGAAAAAATAAGCCATTAAAAAGAAGAAAATAGTGTTACATTTTAAAAAATAAATAAAAATAAAAACCTATTTGTGAAAATATTGAAATGTTTATGGTGTCTTTTTAAAAAAAATAATCAAAACCTTTAAGTGAAAAAAAAGTTTAAAAATATATATTTCATTAAGGGATATTAGTGAATTTGCAACAAGTTATATTAAATGTGCAATGGTATAGCTAGCCTCACTGACACTTGAGGGTTTAATTACCACTTAGAATATTTTTCACACATTATATACAGTAGTGAAAAGAGGGCATGTTCCATTGTACAGGGGGGCTGAAGATTACACCTTGTGGGTAATACTGGATATAAAAATGATGACCGTTTTAGGAGCATCCGTTTCAACTTTTTATGGTACGAGCTGTCTTCTAAGATTTGTCTGTGAATCAAATATTATTTAAAATACCATAAAGAATGAATGGCTCGAATTTGGACACATTCACCTTTGTTTATGTAATAGTAATAATTGCAATATAAGGAAGAAATGTTTGTGTCATTACATTACTGAAGGTTTGGTGGATAATAATTGATTTGCCACATTTGACTAATAGGACTATTGGCCATTAGTCAGGAAGGGGAGGGGGATGGGGGTGGATAGGTTTGTTGAAGGGGTGGGGGTAAAAGGAACGTGTGATTGGGGAAGCTGCCCAATGGAGGGTGGTTAGGCCCCTGGGGGGTTGGTGGTAGGGGTTTAACCCTTCGTTTGCCTTAGCAATTAGTTAAGTAGTGCATGGTAATGCTTTACTAGTCACTAAGGAAGCCAAGGGGGTAAGTACTGTGGTTTATTTTTTAATATTTCCCCTTTGTAAACCCTTTGGGTCAAATAATCATGGAAACCCATGACTATCGGACCACTTCGGCTACTAAGTGGTTAATATGTACTGTAACCTGTCATCATTATGTTAGACATACCGTAAAAAATTTTTTATTTATAAAAATGTTTTACCAGGAATTAATACATTGAGAGTTACCTCTCGTTTTCAAGTATGTCCTGGGTATAGAGTTATGATAACAAATAATACACGGTTACAAATACAGTTACATAAGTGAACAGGGTATATATTATATACAAGACCTTGCATGCACAGTTAAAGATGATATATATTATGGGCGTATGTAACAGTTACAGACCAGATTAAAATGTGAGACAGCTTTGGTTTTGAAAGAACTTAAACTGGTGGTGGATGTGAGAGTCTCCGGTAAGGTTGCTCCAGTTTTGGGGTGCACGGTAAGAGAAGGAAAAGCAGCCAGATACTTTGTTGAACCTTGGGACCATGAACAGTCTTTTGGAGTCAGATTTCAGATGATAAGTGCTGCATGTGGTAGGGGTAAGGAGCTTGTTTAGATAGACAGGTAGCTTGCCCAGAAAGTATTTGAAGGCGACAAGAAAGATGAATGTTGTGCCAAAACTCAAGTGATGACCAATCTAGTTCTTTGAGCATTTCGCAGTGATATTTGTTGTAGTTGCATTGGAGAACAAAACGCCATATTGAATTGTAGAGGGTATCAAGTTTGCTAAGGTGGATTTGAGGTGCCTAGCCATATACTAAGGCCCCATAGTCGATAATTGGCTTAAGCATCTGCTGTGCGATACGCTTTCTGACCAGCAGACTTAGGGAGGATTTGGTCCTATACAGTACACCATGTTTGGCATTGGTTTTGATGTCAGGGTATCAATGTGCATCCCAAATGTTTAATGGGAGTCAACCAAGTATTTAAAACTGCTAACAGGAGCTAGGGGGGTATTTGCGTTGGTTCTGATCTGGAGCTCAATCATTGGAAGCTTTCAAAATGTAGCCTTGGTCCCAAATACCATTGTTACAGTCTTGTCAGTGTTTAAAAACAGTTTGTTTTGGGAAATCTAATTTTCAAGTCTCAAAAAGTCATCCATGTACATGTGTATTGAAGCTCCCTTACAAGCTGTAGGAAGATCATTGATGAACACTGAGAAGAGTACAAGCCCCAGAACAGAGCCTTGCAGGACACCACAGGTGATATCCAAGGGGTTGGAGTTAGAGCCTGAGATAGACACATGTTGGGATCTACCTGATAGGTAGGAATGAAACCAGTTTAAAGCATGCTTCCCTATTCCAGAGCACTGGAGTTTCTTAAGCAAGATAACATGATCAACAGTATCAAAAGCCTTGGCAAAATCTAGGAATATTGTACCATTGAGTTGTCCCAGTTCCATTCCACACTGGATCTCATTGCAAACTTTTAGGTAGTTGCCATGGAGTGTTTGGGGTGAAAGCTAGATTGGAATTGTCTAGGGAAATTTGTCTTGGTATACTAATTGGAAGTGAACACATATTTCCATGACTTTGGATAGTATTGGGAGAAGAGAGATTGGTCTGTAGTTTGAGACAGTGTTTTTGTCCCCACTTTTGAATATTGGGACAACTCTGGCAGCTTTCCAGGTCTTGGGGATATGGTCTGCAGACAGAATAGAGTTGACAATGGAAGTAATTGGTTTGGCAATGGCTGGGGCACCAAATCTTAAGAACTAAGGTAAATTGTTTTAGATTATTTTGCTATGTATATGTAGCCAGGTCCCCCACTGGGCTTCCCTCGTCTCTCCTCTTACCTCCGGTAGCTGCGGGGGTAGTTGCGGGCTGTAAGGGAGGCGAGTGCATCACCGGAGCTCCTCAACACAGGTGGTGGCAATCTTGCGACTCCTTGCGCGTGCGCAGTGCAGGCTTGGGTTGCGGTGGCCATCTTGGCACACCTTGCGCATGCGCAGAGCAGTTCTACAGTGGCGGCCAATACAGAAGTACTCTGCAGGGGAATTAAAATCCCCAGCAGCCCCTGGGGCTGCTAGACACATGGGATGCTGCAGCCAAATGCGAGGCTGGAATCCCCTGCGATCAGATTGATACATTTGGCACGCTCGGAGGGACTACGTCAGTCCGAGCCAGGACAGAGAAGGGGAAGGTAGGGTCTGAGTGGCAGTGGCACTCAGACTAGGCCAGAGTACCTCCTTAGGTCCCAGATAGGCCCCCCTCAAGTGAGCTTGTGGTTGCTTCAGGGAAGGCACTAGATAGGGATGCTTCCCCATTTGCTGACTTGTGTGAGGGACAAAGAGGAAGACGCCATGCAGTTATTGTGGCCTGTGGTCTAGGACCAGATCACCTACGTACAGAGACTCTTAAAGGTGGAACCCTCCTACCGGAGACCACCCAATGCAGAGGCGGATGCCATAGCGGATGGTGATGTCGCTGGATCAGCGGATCCCCATTGCTAAGTCGACCGCACCAAGAACTGGAGTACTCGGCAAGTACCCCACAAAGTGCACCGACATCTCACGGGGTAGCGCTACTACCTACACTCTTGGGTCGGCCAGGACATTGGGGAAAATGACATCAGGTTATTGGTGCCTAGCACCACCAATGTACTTTGGGGACACTCATTGGTGGTGCAGAGTTGGGTTTTTTATACTGTGTGGTACAGGGTACTGTTTATGGTTCATAGTAAAAGTTGTTATTATATATACAGACGTGTGTATGTATTACTGGTATTGTTCCTGGGAAGGGCTTATCCTGCTGGGTCAGGATCCCTTTCAAGTGGAGGTGCTGCACCGAGGTGGACATCTGATCACCCCAGACTCCCAGTGGCAAAGGCTTCTGTGAGCCAACAGGTAACGGCAGTTCTGGTAGACTCTTTAGTAAGGGGAAAGAGGGCTACATATACCGAATTTCCTCGATTGTAAGATGCAGGTTTTTTTCCCTTTTTCACGTGGCTGAAATATGACTGCGTCTTACAATCGATGTACTGGGGGAAAAAAAACAGCCAGGGGTCGCTGCTGGAGATGCCTGTTGGTATTCCGTGTGCAGCAAAAATGTCTGCGATCACAGCCTCCCTCCTCCCCCTCGTGCAGAGAGATATGCTGGAGATGCAGCCGGTCTTCTGTGTTCTGCAAACAGCAAAGCTGCGATCACAGACCCTCCCCCCCCCCTCTGTGCAGAGAGATCACGCCTCCCCCCCAACCCTCCATGAGGTGCAGAGTTAGGGGAGATGCCAGGGACAGGGCTCTGTCTTCACAGCAGCCAGACACAGCAGCCCCCCTCCTCCCCCTGGCAAATCTCTGTGTGAGCTGCACGTGCAGAAGGAGGTGTGTGTTTGTCTGTGTGTATCTGTGTATGTGTGTGTATGTGTGTGTGTATGTGTGTGTATCTCTGTGTGTTTGTTTATCTGTGTGTGTGTCTGTCTGTCTGTCTGTCTCTGTGTGTCCTTCTATTTTCTCCCACTCCCCTTCCCTCCTATCTTTCTCTCCCCCTATCCCTCTCCCCCTTCCCCCTATCCCTCTCTCCCCATCCCCTCTAACCCTCTCCCCCTTCCCCCCTATCCCTCTCCCCCTTCCCCCTATCACTCTCCCCCCATCTCACTCCCCCTTCCCCCTATCCATCTCCCCCCAATCTCTTTCCCCCTCCCCCATCTCTCTCCCCCTCCCCCCCATCTCTCTCCCCCCTCCCTCCCCTCTCTTCCCCCCTCCCTCCCCTCTCTACCTCCTTCCCTCCCCGCTTCCCCCTCCCTCCCCTCTCTCCCCCTTCCCCCCCTCCCTCCTCTCCTCCCCTCTCTCCCCCCTCTCTCCCCTCTCTCCTCCCCTCCCTCTCCTCTCTCCTCCCCTCCGTCCCCCATCCCTACCCCCTCCCTCCCCTCTCTCCTCCCCTCTCTCCTACCCTCCCACCCCTACTCCCTCCCCTCTCTCCCCCCTCTCTCCCCTCTCTCCTCCCCTCCCTCCCCTCTCTCCTCCCTCTGTACCCCGTCCCTACCACCTCCCTCCTCTCCCCCCTCCCTCCCCTCACTCCCGCCTCCCTCCCCTCCCTCCCTCCCCTCCCACCCCCCTCCCTCCCCTCTGTATGGAATCGGGGGCCACGTCACTTGCGGCGTGACGACTCCTTACCCACTACCAGTACTGCAGCGGCTGCTGCCCCTGCCCCCCGTCGCTACCCATGCCGCCGCCCAGTGCATACCTTGAACTCTGCCGTCGACATCTTGGATTCTGGCACTGGTGTTACAGACTCTCAGCTGTGCTCCACTTCTTCCTGGTCTCTCAGCCACTCACGAGCAGCTCCTCGACACTCCTCCGCCATGCCCCTCGTCCGGATTGGTCACTGTCGCTTTAAATATCCTGCTTTGGCTTCACTTCCTTGCCGAGCATAGATCCTTATGGGATGTTACCTGTGTTTCTGCCACAAGCCCTGATCTCTCGTTACGTATCTCTGTTTTTGTTCCAGTTCGTTGTACTCGTCCAGTTCCTCCAGGCCTGCTGCTGCTACGCTGAGTTCCTGAGTTCCTGGTTCTTAGAGACCTGCTTCTTTTGCGCTATAACACAGGGTTACTAGTACTGCCTGGTGGTGTGCCCATTGCGGTCAGTCTTCCCTCTCCTAGACTGGCGCCATGGGTCATGGACGCCACTCGTGTAAACCTCGTTCCCGACCTGCAGCAATTGCGCTGACGCAAAAGGACCAGCTTTATTTCCTGTTGCCGACTCCTTGCTTGAACTACGACTACCCGAATATCTCCTACCCCGACTCTGGCTCATCCAACGTCTATGCTGTTATCTCCAGTCCTGAACCCGGCCTGTTTGACTATGAACTGCGCACTCCGGACCAGTCTGCGTGGTCTAAGGTCGGTGATTTCATAACCCAGCCTCAGCCCCGCGGTCCGGTCCCGGTTTGTGGCGAGCACAATCGTGACACCCTCTCTCTCTCCCCCTCCCTCCCCTCTCTCCCCCTCCCTCCTCTCTGTCCCCCCTCCCTCCTCTCTCTCCCCCTCCCCCCTCCCTCCTCTCTCTCCCCCTCCCCCCTCCCTCGTCTCTCTCCCCCTCCCTCCTCTCTCTCCCCCCTCCTCTTTCCCCCCTCCTCTCTCTCCCCCTCCCTCCTCTCTCTCCCCCCTCCCTCCTCTCTCTCCCCCTCCCCCCTCCATCCTCTCTCTCCCCCTCCCCCCTCCCTCCTCTCTCTCCCCCCCTTCTCTCCTCCCTCTCCCCCTCCCTCCTCTCTCTCCCTCTCCCTCCTCTCTCTCCCCCCTCCCTCCTCTCTCTCCCCCCACCCCCTTATCTCCTCTCTCTCCCCCTCCCCCTCCCTCCTCTCTCTCCCCCCCCTCCCTCCTCTCTCCCCCCCTCCCTCCTCTCTCCCCCCCTCCCTCCTCTCTCTCTCCCCATCCCTCCCCTCTCTCCCCCCTCCCTCCTCTCTCTCCCCTCAGAAAAGAAATTCTACACATTTAATATAGTTTTTTTTCCCCCAATTTTTTTTTTATTAAATCAAGGGTGCGTCTTAGAATCGATGGCGTCTTAGAATCGAGGAAATAGGGTAATCGCCAATATATTGACCATTATATAAATAACCAGAGTTAAGGCCTGTCTGAACTAGGTAACAACATTTTGCTATTTCTGCCAGTAATCAGGTTTTGATCAAAATCGGAACTTGATCACAGGAATGATAGGGGGGAAACTTGCATTATTACCACATTTTTGGGTGGGGTACAAAATGTGTTACGTTTAGCAATTGAACAATGATGACTTGCATGCTAACAATTATGCATTTTTTTCACAGTAATACCGACTTGTTAACAAACTTTGATGAATCTAGATCAATGGGTTTCCTTGCTATAGTGAGCCGATCAACACGATCACGGTTTAATGAAAAATCTACAATGAGGTAATTCTGGTATATAAGAAAAAAAACATCCCAATTCGTAAAAATAATTGGAAAAAGTGGTATTAACTGAAAGTAGAATTAAACAATTCTATCTTCAACTGAGACAATTCAGCCCCCATATATATATATGCAGAATATATTGAAGTTCTCATGGAACTGTATGAGGTCCTGTTTACCCGAGGTCTAAATCAGGAGGATGTCATCGATGTACCGAATATATGTAAGGGGTTTCACGTGACAGGTAGAAAGAAAGTCCCTTTCCAGTTTTGTGCAGAACAGATTGGCATACTGTGGCACCATCCGAGTGCCCATAGCGGTCCCGGTTGTCTGGAGGTATGTATATATATACAGATATATATTTGTATACATATGTATACCTCCAGACAACCGGGACCGCTATGGGCACTCAGATAGCGCCACAGTATGCAAATATATATAGTATATATACTCTATATATATACTATATATATTTGCATACTGTGGCGCTATCTGAGTGCTGTCACGGTACTGTCACGGTAGTGCTGCCCGCAGACCAGACCCGTCCCCAGACTGAGGTGGAATGAATAATACCACGCACCCGCAGCAGTGGAGCATGTCCGGAGTGTGGTAGATATGTTGCCAGGCCAGGAGACTTTAATTAGGTAACAAAAGGTACTTGCCGGATCCGGAGATGGAAGAATCGTGGTGATTGCCGTAGCCAGGGGTCGAGGATACCAGAGGTGCGAGCAGTGATCGGGGGTGAAGAGAGACTGCATAGTGAGGAGGAAGCCGGGGGGCAGAGAGGGAGAGTCGAAAGCCAAGCCGGGTCAAAACCTGAAGTACACAAGAGAAAAAGAGAACAAGCGAAATCCAAATGAGTCTAGCAGAAGCTATGCAGAGCAATGATTCCCAGAGAGACCAGGGGTTATAAATGTAGGTGAGCCAATCACAGAGGGAGGCAGAGCAGGGGTGTGCCGTGGAGCGCTTTGTAATAGGTGCAGGCTGTAATCATTGCCTGTGATCATCTGTGGAGCGTAGAGGCAGGAGCGGGACTCCACATGCTGACGGGCGGCATGGCCAGAATCCCAGAGGGGGGAATATATTACAGCCGGGGACGCGCACTGTGAAAGTTCCTCCTGCGCGCGTCCCGGCAAGATGGTGGCCACGTGAGCCAGCGCCGTCCGGGATAGCAGGACACCGCGATGGGGATACCTCTGTGGGGACCGAGGGGTGGCAGCAACAACCTCCGAGCCAGGTAAGGAGGTGTTGCGTGAGCCCTGCTTCCTGACACACACTAAGCATGCAACCATCTACAGTCAAGCCATATGATATAAATGGATATGCAAACGGATATGCTCCGACACAGCAGACAGAAGCCTGCGTATTACAGCCCTGAGATCAGATTTCATAAACCATGGATGTAACCACAGATTCATAGACCAGCAAATTCACAAAGCCACCAGAATACCAAGAAGTGATCTCCTTGAATACAGATAGAAAGAGACAAGCGACAGGGTAACTTTGGTGGTCACATATAACCCACACCTAGAAGCCCTACGCAAGATCGCCAAGGAACTACAACCCATTCTCCAGGAAGATACAAGACTGCAACAGGTCTTCCCTGAAACATCCTTATTATCATACAGACAACCTCATAATCTCAAGAAAATGATGGTGAGGAGTAAAGTATTCAACAGTACAACTGAATGTGGGACAAGACCATGCCAGGACGCAAGATGCAAAACCTGCGCAAGGCTACACAGAGCGGGCACAATATGAATACAACACCGGAATCTAGAGTACAAAATCAAAGGAAGGTTCCTCCAGTAATGTCATGTACCTCATCCTGTGCATGAAATGCCCAGGAGGCTGCTACAACATAGGTAAGATGGGACAGGGGCTAAACAAGAGAATTAATCTGAATCACCACAGCATCACATGCAGAACAAGAGACAGCCCTGTTGGCGAACATTTCTATGACTCTGGCCATAAGATGAACGATCTGAAGGTGGCCATACTCAAAGGTAATCTTAGAACACCGAAAGAGAGACGGTTGAGAGAATACAAATTTATGCAACTGTTCAGGACACTTAGCGTTGGCCTAAACCGAGACCATGATTTCATGAGTCACTACTGACACTAGAGAACTCTCTTCCCATGAGTGCTAAAGGCCATGTGTCTACATACTGCGCTATATGAATGCACACACAGCTGTCTCTTATACCTGGTAATACACATACATATAATATGTAATTCTATCCCTATATACCAATAGGGACCACATAGTATCTACACACACTAATAGTAATGCAACACCCTCTTACATTTCTACACCTACCATTGGTATACACTCCCACTCCACACACATCTGTGTAAACTACTGTATACACTGTGGGCGCTGTGCATTTATATTTACATAAATACATATACACACACACACACACACTTTAACATCACCAACATTCAGGGACCTTATAACACCGCAAGTCATAAAATTGCATACTGCACTGGTGGGAGGATAGGCTTCAACCACAGATCACATTCCAGGATGCACTGTTTTAAAGTAAAAACCCTTTTGTGCTTTATTCATTGTAACATCACCAGAAGAAGAGATCAGTGTATTTCGAAAGCTCGCACAAATAAAAGATTTTGTTAGCCACAGAACGGTATCGTCTATTCGTTTTTGATTTTATATATATATATATATATATATATATATATATATATATATATATATATATATAGATAGATATATAGATATATATATATAAAGCAAATGTAAATATACTGTATGCTCATTTGCATGTCTTAGGCAGGTCTGCAACGCCGCCTTTCACCATTATCACCTGGCTCACAGCACTTCCACTGCAGCAAGGGATTCTGGGAAATGACATGCAAATGAGCACAGAGTGCCACTTTTTGCTTCAAAAACCATTTTATACATGGTTCCCTATAGGCTTAAGCTTGCTGCATGGTCACAGCTTTGAGCACAGCCAGGGTTGTAGGGAACCTGTATTAAATGGTATTTGAAGCAAAAAGTGGCACTGTGTGCTCAGGAAAAAACAGCCTCTAGGGAGGTATGTATATGTATGTATATGTATGTATATATATATGTATGTATATATATATGTATGTATGTGTGTGTATATATATATATATATATATATATATATATATATATATATATATATGTATGTATGTATATATGTATGTTAGTATGTATGTATGTATATATATATTTGACGAAGGCCTCTTTGACGAAGGCCTGAGGGCTGAAACACGTCAGAGGATCCACCAGCTACACATGTCTGTTCAATAAACCTTTTTTGTAGTCACCACCCCTGTCTACACCCTGATGTTCATGGCTGTGCAGCGCTACCTTTCCTGCCTTGCTGGATGATTTTCCCTTCCTTCTACTGCTGCTATGCACGCCAGACAACCGTTGCTCACGGAGGAGTTCACCGCTGGTCAGGTGACAGCCGTGCGTGAGACCGTCAACACGCCAGGAAGAGCGGAGCCACACTCACACCTACAGCTGAGTTGAGGCGCAATATCGGGCATTACCCACCTCACCCGTACCGGAGGAGATCACCGCCGGTCACTTGACCGCCCCTTGACGCTGCAGTCACGATAGGGTTGGTGGTGCAACATCATCAGTATTGCTGAGGATTCCATACCAGGTCATCCACCCTCCTCAAACCATGAGTCTAAGCAACAATTGGTGCCTAGAGCTAGGCCAGTTGCCATCTACTTTCTAAGACTGTTTATTTTTTGCCATACAACGGTTATCTTATCCTTTCTGACGCATCTGATAGGATATATACCTATATCCAGATCCACTTTATACTATACATGTTTATTCAAATTAAATTGTACATACACTAAAGCCCCTCTACACACACACGCACACGCACGCACACACGCACGCACGCACACACACACACACACACACACACACACACACTCCACCCTCACACCCACAAAGCACACTCATCAGCCCTCCTCCACCCGCTACAACCACAAAAAACACACAGCCCACTGCAGCTCCTTTGTAAATCCATAAAACACACTCTGTGCCCCCCATCACCTACAAAACACACACCAAAAAACACACTGTACACCCCCTCCCCCCGAACAACCACAACACATACTTAAACACACACAACTTTCTCCTCACTGTCTCCTGTGTGGAGCATTCTACAGGCTGGGAGGGGGAAGAGACAGTGTCTTGTTGGTGCCCGCTGTCCAATCACCAACTCTGTCTGAGAGCTGCTCTCACTCTGTATGTATGAGAACTCAAAGCTGATTGGCTGAAAAAACATGGCAGGGTGCCAAAAATTCCAGGCCATGACTGAATAGATAATGCCCCAAATTTTGGACAATCAGACAGCAAAGATTTCAATAATTCCCAGAGTTTCTAACTGTTTCGTCTATAATAATTATAAGTGAGCAACTATTTCAAGTGTTTTATATGCAAACAGCTTTTGGTTATATTATGTTGCAATTTAGCGGATATTAATTTTGGGACTTTATTTTTGATTTTAAATCAGTCATCTATGGTACACTTATAAAAATGTTTATCGTAGCGACATTTGGAAGAAACAGCTGCTGTTTGCATGAATTGTTACTGTGTGGGATAAATATCTAAATCTGAGTTCTCCAAGTAATCCTGTTAACTTCACATTTTTGTTGGAATCAATTACTGTTGAGGCACTTATATTAATGTACTTTATTGTTATTTATATGAAAGATAGATAAGTGGATTGTTTTCTTATATTGCAGATTCTAAATATATTTGTATTGTTAATGATATGAGTTAGATAAATTGGTAACTTATTTTGTGTAAACTCTGAGTAAGCTCAGAGCATAGCTGAGAGGATATTGAAATCTAAAACATAAAAAATATTGTCTATTCTTACCATAGCAAGTAAAATTAATGTGAAAATGTAAAGAAAAAAAGTAAAGGCTATTTAAATAATTTTATAGCTCATTAAAGTTCACATTCGTTAACTAAGATGACCTGCAACCACAGTCAATTAGTTTATGGAACATGATTTACAAGTCCTTAAATTTATTGTAAAAGTTATAAAATTAGCAGGTCATTTTAATTCTATACTTTTCCTGTAGAACAGAGGTCTCTTCATTAGAACATCCAGGCCACAATTTGTCTACTGAAGACTTCTTAAGAGTCCTTGGGAGCAAGTAATCTGTCAAATGAGTCATTTATAAGAAGAATTAGTTCTCAGAATTTAATAAGCATTTAGGGAGGCAAAGCCAATTAATAATAAACAAAAGAAACATAATTAACTGAGCATAAATTCTCCACAAAATATCATGGTGAATGATGTGCACCAAAGAAGATGTATAGCTTGTCCTCCCGTAAATTGGAGTTTTGCACTCAGATAGGAAGGAAATAACCTATTTAATAATTACCACGTGCATTACATCTCAGAATGAATTGATTTTTAGCTCAACAGCATTTTGCAAGATGTGATCTATTTTGATCAATGTGAGATAAATGTTTTTGCAAGCAAAAACAGTCATGCCAGTTAAACCACTTAACAACAGTTAGAATTACTCAAAGCAAACATAATATACTTTATTGATAAATCTATATACTGTAACTATACTTTTTGTCACCTGTTACATACTTTGATTTTCATTACCTGTAAATTCTTTTTATTCTCATTTGTGCTCTTGATTAAAACAACAATCTGCTATTGACAACATATTTTGATTTTCTTTGCAATGCTGACTGTTCTATAAATACTGAAACAGTTATTTTGTGTTGGCTACTGCTTTAAAAAACTGGATAATAAATGATTTATGGCTCATGGAACTTTTATGAAAAAATAGGTATTTTAGTGGCTTCCAATTAGTAAAATTTTTGTTCATGATATAAGATAAGCCTTTAGTCAAACTTCTAACATTTACTTTTTTTAATGTCATCAGTGACGGCAACAAATAAAAACCTATCATACTCTGCAGGCTGTTTATTTAGGGAGAGGTGAGAGAATACAAAAATGCTTTTTATGAAACTGCTGTACCTTTCTATATTGCAGTTGCGGGAACTCCGTATAAACGTAAACGAGAATAAATTGAGTAGTGTAAATTAGGGTTCGGTAATCCTTTTTATTGTCTTGTGAAAATGCAGACTGAACCTTTTGAATATGGTGAAAATGATAAGACGAGAAACACCAGTGTTTCATGTCTAGAGGTAAAGAAAAAAAGCTTGTACAGTATTTTCAAATGAAAACTTGCGTGCTAATCCTGAAACTCCTGTATGCACTAACTCCAAAACTCCTGAATATGCCCACTCACACTTTGTGCATACACATGCCTGCATATATACATTTGCATGTACATACAGTACATACAGTAGACCTCTGCACTAACAAATTGCAGCCTCCTTCATAATTGTACATACATTCATATTCACTTCTACTGGGGGAGAATTAAAGGCTGTCAGCTCCTATGCATGTAGAGAGCATAAATAGAGCACAATCCTGCCTGTATGGTACAGTGGCGACACACTTTATTCTTGCTCGGCTAGTCCCGCGAATTTGGGTATACTCGGGTGTATTGAGGTTTGTGATCGTTTTCTGCCAGAGTGTATAGCGTTATTTTCCCGGCAGGGATTGAAGCATTTTATTCCGGCTGCCTGCAATACTGCAATGCCGTGTAAAAACACATGGGGGCGCTTGCGAGCTGTTCTCTTTGAAGCCGTCCCCTATAATGAATTGTAATGCAGTATATATACTGTATATATATATATATATACTGTATAACAACAGCCCCTATAACCCCTAACATACAGTACTGTACACATACAGTACTGTATATGCACATACAGAAATGATACTATGGGCCAGCGGGGGCGAGATGTGTTTGCAGCAGAGAGAGATCCGCTGCTCTCTCTCTGCGCAAACATCGGCACATTAAAAATTATTTTCAATACATTTTTATTTATAGTGTAGATGTGCAGGGGGTCTCGGGAGCTGAACCGCAGTGGTTTCAGGTCGGGGGACCCCCTGCTCTCTGAGATACAGACCCCTTTATGAGGTGCCGGTATCCCTCTGCGTTTAAAGGGCCCGATCACGTGATCGCGGCCTGTTAAACCAAGCAGAGGGATACCGGCACCCCCAAAAGGGGCCTGTATCTCGGGGAGCAGGGGGTCCCCGGACCTGAAACCAAAAGGTTTCTGCTCCGGAGACCCTCTGCACATATACAGTATAAATAAAACACATATATAAATAAACACTCGTTCTTTACCTTAGCGGCTATGCGCTATGGTAAAGAAGCAGCATTTCTGTATTTTTAATAATATTGTACAGTGAGCAGGGGGTTCCCTGAGCCAGAAATCTAAACTCAGGGGGCCCCCTGCTCCTGCTCAATATTAGTAAAAATACAGAAATGCTGCTTCATTACCATAGAGTATAGCCGCTAAGGCAATGAGGGTTAACCCACCGTGCCCGCTTTATTGTGGGTAGCGGGGGTGGGTGAAGGGGGTATTTAGCCCTTGGTGTGAGTTTAGGACTTGCGGGGGGGGTTGCGGGTGCACTTAACCCCTTCACGACCGTAGTAGTTAATACCGCTACGGTCATGAAGGGGTTAACCAACTCCCGCTACCCCCCCCCGCAAGCCCAAAACAACCACCGTTGGGGCTAATACCCCCTTCAACCACCCCCACTACCCACAATAAAAAAGAATCACACACAGCATCCCCGCAATACATAAATAAATAAATAAATAAATAAATACAAATAAATACATTTGAAATACATTTTTATTGCTAGTGTAGATGTGCAGGGGGTCTCGGGAGCTGAACCGCGTTGGTTTCAGGTCGGGGGACCCCCTGCTCCCCGAGATACAGCCCCCTTTATGAGGTGCCGGTATCCCTCTGCGTTTAAAGGGCCCGATCACGTGATCGCGGCCTGTAAACCAAGCAGAGCAGAGGGATACCGGCACCCCCTAAAGGGGCCTGTATCTCGGGGAGCAGGGGGTCGCCAGACCTAAAACCACAGCGGTTCAGCTCCGGAGACCCTCTGCACATCTACACTATCAATAAAAATGTATTTTAAATGTATTTATTTATATTCATTTATTTATTTATTTATTTAGATTTATTTATTAATTGTACTGCTGCTGCTGTGTGTGAATGATGGCCCCATCGGTGGTTGTTTAGGGCTTGCGGGGGGGTAGCGGGTGCACTTAACCCCTTCATGACCGTAGCGGTATTAACTGCTACGGTCGTGAAGGGGTTAAGTGCACACGCAAACCCCCCGCAAGTCCTAAACTCACACCAAGGGCCAAATACCCCCTTCACCCACCCCCGCTACCCACAATAAAGCGGGCACGGTGGGTTAACCCCTTCATTGCCTTAGCGGCTATACGCTATGGTAATGAAGCAGCATTTCTGTATTTTTAATAATATTGAGCAGGAGCAGGGGGCCCCCTGAGTTTAGATTTCTGGCTCAGGGAACCCCCTGCTCACTGTACAATATTATTAAAAATACAGAAATGCTGCTTCTTTACCATAGCGCATAGCGGCTAAGGTAAAGAACGAGTGTTTATTTATATATGTGTTTTATTTATACTGTACATGTGCAGAGGGTCTCCGGAGAAGAAACCTTTTGGTTTCAGGTCCGGGGACTCCCTGCTCCCCGAGATACAGGCCCCTTTATGGGGTGCCGGTATCCCTCTGCTCTGCTTGGTTTACAGGCCGCGATCACATGATCGGGCCCTTTAAACGCAGAGGGATACCGGCACCTCATAAAGGGGCCTGTATCTCGGGGAGCAGGGGGTCCCCGGACCTGAAACCAACGCGGTTCAGCTCCGGAGACCCCTGCACATCTACACTATGAATAAAAATGTATTTTAAATGTATTTTAAATGTATTTATTTATATTCATGTATTTATTTATTTAAATTTATTTATTTATTTTTTGGGCGGCTGCTGTGTGTGATTTTTTTTTATTGTGGGTAGCGGGGGTGGGTGAAGGGGGTATTGCCCCAACGATGGTTTTTTAGGGCTTGCAGGGGGGTAGCGGGAGGGGTTAACCCCTTCATGACCATAGCGGTATTAACTGCTACGGTCGTGAAGGGGTTAAGTGCACACGCAAACCCCCCGCAAGTCCTAAACTCACACCAAGGGCCAAATACCCCCTTCACCCACCCCCACTACCCACAATAAAGCGGGCACGGTGGGTTAACCCCTTCATTGCCTTAGCGGCTATACGCTATGGTAATGAAGCAGCATTTCTGTATTTTTAATAATATTGAGCAGGAGCAGGGGGCCCCCTGAGTTTAGATTTCTGGCTCAGGGAACCCCCTGCTCACTGTACAATATTATTAAAAATACAGAAATGCTGCTTCTTTACCATAGCGCATAGCGGCTAAGGTAAAGAACGAGTGTTTATTTATATATGTGTTTTATTTATACTGTACATGTGCAGAGGGTCTCCGGAGAAGAAACCTTTTGGTTTCAGGTCCGGGGACTCCCTGCTCCCCGAGATACAGGCCCCTTTATGGGGTGCCGGTATCCCTCTGCTCTGCTTGGTTTACAGGCCGCGATCACATGATCGGGCCCTTTAAACGCAGAGGGATACCGGCACCTCATAAAGGGGGCTGTATCTCGGGGAGCAGGGGGTCCCCCGACCAGAAACCAACGCGGTTCAGCTCCCGAGACCCCCTGCATATCTACACTAGCAATAAAAATGTATTTCAAATGTATTTATTTGTATTTATTTATTTATTTATTTATGTATTGCGGGGATGCTGTGTGTAATTCTTTTTTATTGTGGGTAGTGGGGGTGGGTGAAGGGGGTATTAGCCCCAACGGTGGTTGTTTTGGGCTTGCGGGGGGGGGCGCGGGAGTGGTTAACCCCTTCATGACCGTAGCGGTATTAACTGCCGATGTTTGCGCAGAGAGAGAGCAGCGGATCTCCCTCTGCTGCAAACACATCTCGCCCCCGCCGGCCCATAGTATCATTTATGTATGTGCATATACAGTACTGTATGTGTACAGTACTGTATGTTAGGGGTTATAGGGGCTGTTGTTATACAGTATATATATATATATATATAGTCAGATAAGGCAGTTGGCACTCCAATAGGTGCTGTTAAGCCACAGGTGCACGTCCCATATAGAGAATGTAGTTATACGTTACCGTTCCAAGGATTGGTAAACAAGAGACAGCACTCAATGTTGAAGATCAAAGTGTATTAGTGAAAGCAAAAATACATCCAGAAACCCAACGTTTCGGTCCTACAGAATGGGACCTTCCTCAGGGGGATACAAAGGGAGAATGACACAGTTCACCACATATTTATACATCAAACACTGAAAGTCAATTAACCAATCACCATCACCCAATTAAATTAACACAAGAAACCTGCAGCTCTGATGTCATATGTTGATTAAGCTTACATAAGATACCTCCATACTGCTAATCACTCAGCTGTGTATCATCCATTGTCATGGTTATCAATGGGTGTGAGCTCTGATTGATATGGCAGGGGCAATAGGGAGAGGATATCTAAAGAATTATATATACTGTGTATATACAGTACTGTATATATATATATACTGCATTACAATTCATGAATTTATGCCATCTGGTGGACACGCGAAGCATTGCAGCCTATTAAATCCTGATCATTATCATTTAACAGATCAGCCGCCCGTCAGCTAGGCATGAACCGTGGCTGGGAAGGCAAACGCAACGCGGCTTGTCAGAGGTGAGGAGCGGCGCATACCAGGTATCTGCCAGGTACAAACTGGTTATTTGCTCGAATAAAGTGTGTCGCAGCAGTAAATTCTAATGCCCTCTCCCCTCCCCCATCCACTGCTCTCTTAGGGCCTCATGCAGTAAGCACCGAAAAAGCAATCTCGGCAGGGGTTCAATATCGGCATGATTTTGGCGATTTGCCCTCGCAGTATTCAGGAAGTACCGAATCCCTGGTGAATCACTGCGAAAGCAAAAAGCCGAGTAGCCGGTGGCAAGACAGTCTGTCTGCCGATAACCTGGCGAGACGCCATCCCCTGCTGATATGTGTTTGAAGCAGAGAGAGATCCGCGACTCTCTCTGCGCAAACATTGGCAAAATAAAAAATATTTCAAAACAATTTTTATTCATAGTGTACATGTGCAGGGGGTCTCCGGAGCTGAACTGCATTGGTTTCAGTTCTGCGGACCCCTGCTTCCCGAGATACAGGTGCCGGTATCCCTCTGCATTTAATGTCCCGATCACGTGACCGCTGAAAGTAAACAAAGCAGAGGGAAACCGGCACCCCATAAAGTGGCCTGTATCTCAGGAAGCAGGGGGCCCCCGGACCTAAAACCAAAGCGGTTCAGCTCCGGAGACCCTCTGCACATCTACACTATGAGTAAAACACACATATAAATAAACATTCATTCCTTACCTTTGCGGCTATCTGCTATGGTAATTAAGCAGCATTAATGTATTTGTAATAATAGTAGTGTACGGGAGCAGAGGGTCCCCAGAGGTGAACCGCATTGTTTTATGGTCAGGGACCCCCTGCTTCCCAAGTTAAAGGCTCAGGTATGGGTCATCGGGTGCCAGTGTCGCTGCCATCTTTATAGCATCCCATACGCGACGTGCCCGCTATAAAGATGGCTTTGACACTGGCACCGATGCCCCATACCGGGGCCTGTAACTTGGGAAGCAGGGGGTCACTGAGCCACAAATCAATGCGGTGCAGCTCAGGGGACCCCCTGCTCCCACAAAATATTATTAAAATACATTAATGCTGCTTCAATACCTTAACGGATAGCCGCTAAGGCAATGAAGCGGTTAAGGCATAATAGCATGTACATTGGGGACAATTGCCCCCAAAAAACATTGCAATAAACAACATACACCCCCCAACAAGCCCTATACCCCCATTACATATATAACATTTTTGGGATGCACAGCAATGATACTATAGGCCGGCGGTGGCCCTCGGGTGTTCCCCGTAGGCCTGCAGTACCATTTATGTGCACCCCCAAAAAAAGAACAACACATAAATACACCACCCTTAACACACACAGTATAGTAATGTTCAAAATTAATATTATCCACATATGGATAATAGTGAATTTGCCCATTTTAAATACATAAAATACATATTGCACTCACCCATGTCCGGCTGCCACGATGAAGGCCACCCTCATCTTCATCACCGTCCCTGCCCCCTCTGATGCTGCAAAACATAAACAAGAATAAAAACAGCCAATGTAATGTCCCTTAACCCCTTAATCACCATAGCGGTTATTAACCGCTACAGTCATTAAGGGGCTAACCCATCTTCACCCATCACTCAGGAGGCCTACATACCCTCCTCCACTACCCCCCCCACCCCGTGAGGCCTAACCACCCTCACCCATTACACAGCCGGGAGGCCTACCCACATACCTGTGGGACCAATACCCCCTTCCTCCACCCCCAGTACCCACAATAAAAACAGTACAGAGCCCCACAATAAACATCATTATATTAATTAAATACATAACCCACCTCCTGTGCCCCCCCATTAAATACATGGTTTATTATTTTACATACAGGGTTAATATCCCAGACCCACGGGAGTCCCCGGTGGGCCTAACGGGTCACCTCACAGACCTACAGTAGCCCAGCACCATGTTTCAAACAGGGTCTGGAGGGCTGCGGGTGGTCCCTGACAGGTGCCATGGTCCACCAGGTGGTCTCCACGGGTCACTGTGGGTCACAATGGGGTCCCCATGGGTAGGCCCGCGGCTGTCTGGTGGGCCCCGGGTCAGAGCCACAGGTGTCTGAGGGGCCTCGGGTGCTTCACACGGGGGTCTGGGGGCCCTCGGGTGGTCCCTATGGGTCCGCGGTGCCCTCACAGATGTGGGGCCACCGGTTCTTCCCCGCAGGCCATCATTGTTTTGATGACGTCATCTTAAAGGCAATTGAAGCTCAGCCATTCTGATTGGCTGGCGTCATTGCCTTTAAATGACGTCAACATTTTTAATTTTTTTTTCTCAAATCACATGTTTTTCATTGCCCAATCAGGGCCGTGGAAACATTTGACCAAAATGTGACGTCATAGGCCTATAAAATCCTATGTCGTCTCATTATGAAGCCAGACGCCGAGGAGGAAGGACCTCCTACAGAAGAAAAAAGGCCAGGACGTGGCCGAAGAACAGAAGAAGACACCGGAAGAGAGCGGAAGAAGATACAAGAAAGAAGAATAAAGATGAAGATGGATTACAAATAGAAGACCCCAGGATTGTTATGGTTTATTATTTTATGGTTTATTATTTTATGGTTTATTATTTTATGGTTTATTATTTATCGTTTATTATTTTATGGGTTCCTGTAAGTGGATTGTTTCAAGAGTAAGGTGTTCAACGGGAGTCGGTGAGTTGGTCAAGTAATGGTAAGTCAACAAAATAAATGTTTTTTTTTTAACTTGGACATGTATATTTTTAAAATTTTACAGGTGATATATTTTTTTTAATACAGATCATTTCTTGCCTCTGTATGTATGTTGTATATATTATGTCTCAATCGATATATACATACAAGGTAAGAAATTATTTTGTAGGAAATGCTTGTTTTGCTATCTTTAAAATGTTTTTGGCTATGCTGCTATGCATAAATGTGTGTGTAATGTATTTTGGAATTAGATTAATGTAATTTTTGATGTTGCTGCTGTACTTTAGGTCATGGTGAGGCTTGCTTTTGTATCTTGGTTTATTGTTTGTACTAAAAATTTGTCTGATGGCAACTTGTTTTGTTTAACGATTGAAATAGTTAATTGTGTAATTGCTATGGATGCTATTTTAATTGTTTTGGGATTTGATTAATGAATGCTAATTGATTTCTGCTGACTTGCTTGGTTAAAATAGTATACATGGTTGGATTTAATGGTATTTTGTAAGGAATATTTTATTGCTAATATTGATTTGCAGAGTGTACATGTTGCACAGATTTTATGCATCATGTTTTGTATACAATGTAAATTCAATGTTTTGATTGGCATTTGATGCTTTTGAATGGATAATGAGATTTATTTTTGTAGGTAATCGGATGTTACTGTGGCTGATATGGAGAAGTGGTATTTTTATTAGAGCATTTTTTGGTTATCCCTTAAACATTTCTTTGTATATTGGTTCATCATGTGTATATATATATGTATATATATGCTAAGAGAGAGAGCAGACCCCGCATCCACAAGGCTGATGAGGGAAACTAAATACTGACTGCAATAATATTGATACTTAATAGTATGTCAGTGGTGCTACAAGGGCCTGATAATGTGTAAACAAAAGAGGAGAAAGGTGCCCAAAAATATAACACTCTAAATAAATTTACAAAAATACACAATTTATTTATTAACTGTCACAGAACAAATATAAAAGAAAGCAAAGAATATTTAAAAACAGGCATAGATCCCCTGTACGTAAAACATGGCAATGGCTTACTGACATGCAAATCTATTTAGGACACAATATCTCAAATGAGAACATCCCAACCCTATAGGATCTCAAGCAAAGGGGGAAAAAGGTTTATACAGAATTAGCTTGTAGCTGCAGTATGTAGGATATAGCTATAACCATCATATCAGATCACCCACTACACAATCAATGGGAATAGTATATATAATAATCCCTAGAAGGCTGTACACAGCTGTGCAACTATCAAAGCTGTGGGTGAAAGAAAGGGTTAAGCAGACTCCAGAAACTGTCTGGCATAAAATGCATTCCACCTAAGCATGAAGAAATTCTGTGTCAATGAAAAAGCATGGAGCAACTGCTCAAAATATAATTACGTGTCCCTAAGGGGGGGACAAACCAGGGGATCGTGCCTACAGCACCCACTTCTACGCGTCTCGGCCAGATGCCTTCAATGCGGCATCTGGGAAGTGGGACGTACTTTACGACATTACGTCATCATGTTGCCTACATGGTTTACGGCCGGAGCGTCTAGGATCTGTATTGAGGCCAACTCCGATGCCACACTGCGTGGAGGACTTCATTTGAACGCGCTAAGGACGGACGCTGTCAGGTGCATTGCTCAAAGGTTCCAATTGGACTGACAACACGTCACGGGACGGTTCCTGCATCGGTGGTGATAATTTTGTCACAAATTGCTTGTTATTCACTTATACTTTGTAAGTGTTTTTAATCCCCCCACCAACCCCTTCCCATCATTAAATGTACAGGATCACACTATGGGGCGTGCGCTCTCTATTTTCTTTTTGTATCTATAGATTCTGCCTTGGAAGTGGTTCTTCCATTTGAGAGCTGCCGTGGACCCTTGGAATCTGTACTATTTCCTGTATTACTTATCAGGACTCATTTTGGGGTTTGGACATTTACACTTGGACTGTTTATTATTTTATCATTTATTTTAATGTATATATAATAGAGTGTATATTTTAGTTTGTCAGTATTAACTTTATATTTAACACTCATTATAGGACTGTTTTGTAATTTGAATTTAGCACTTTGAAAGGGTTTATTATTTTTTTCACTGGTTTATGAGTGGCGCTACTTTATTCACTTCTTTTTTTCTAACATATGTATATATATATATATTTTTTTTAATATATATATATATAGTTGTATGATGAAGCCACTGTACAAATGAATGTGTGAAGAGTGGGTATTGGGCCAGGGTGGCTTAACCCCTTAATTACCTTTGCGGTTATTATCCGATAAGGTGAGTAAGGGGTTAATTGATAACAGAATGTAATTGCAATGTATTGGCTATGTATTTTGTGGGCAATGGAGGACATGGAATTTGCTGTCGAGGGGGGCTTCTTATTGATGAGGTCAGTAGAACTTTATTTATTTTATTATGCTAGTTAATGTGTTTAATAATGGGCAAATAATCTATTATCCCTATGGATATTAGTTATTTTGCACATTATTGTACTGTATGTGTTGGGGGGGGGGGATTGATGTATTTAATGTAAAGGTCAGGTTTATTTTTTTTAAATACAGGGTTGGTTTCTTTTGGTCTGCGGGGGACCTATGGAGACCATCTGCGGTCTCCTCGGGCTTTCACGGGTAAACAGCTGCCGGGTCCCCGGGGGACACCTGCGGGGAAGAACCGGTGGCCACACATCTGTGGGGGCACCACGGACCCATAGGGACTACCCGAGGGCCCCCAGACCCCCGTGTGAACCACCCAAGGCCCCTCAGACACCTGTGGGTCTGACCCTGGTCCCCCCAGACAGCCACAGGCCTACCCATGGGGACACCATTGTGGCCCACGGTGACCCACGGAGACCACCTGGTGGACCATGGCACCTGTCGGGGACCACCCATAGGCCTCCAGTCCTTGTTTGAACCATGGTGATGGCTACTGTAGGTCTGTGAGGTGGCCCGTCAGGCCCACCGGGGACTGGGGTATTAACCCTGTATGTAAAATAATAAATCATGTATTTATGAGGGGGCACAGGAGGTGGGTTATGTATAGAATAAATATAATGATGTTTATTGTGGGGCTGTGTATTGTTTTTATTGTGGGTACTGGGGGTGGGGGAGGGGGGTATTGTCCCCAAGGGTATGTGGGTAGGCCTCCTGCCTGTGTTAATGGGTGAGGGTGGTTAGGCCTCACGGGGTGGGGGGTAGTGGGGGAGGGTATTTAGGATTCCCGAGTGGTGGTTGAGGGTGGGTTAACCCCTTAATGACTGAAGCGGTTAATAACCGCAATGGTGTTTAAGGGGTTAGGGGACATTACATTGGCTGTTTTTATTCTTGTTTATGTTTTGCAGCATCGGAGGGGGTATGGACGGTGATGAAGATGAGGATGGCCTTCGTTGTGGCAGCCGGACAAGGGTGAGTGCAATATGTATTTAATGTATTTATTGTTCTTTATGTACATATGTGGACAATATTAATTTTGAACATTACTATACTGTGTGTGTTAAGGGTGGTGTATTTATGTGTTGTTTTTTTTTGGGGTGCACATAAATGGTACTGCAGGCCTACGGGGAACACCCGAGGGCCACCGCCGGCCTATAGTATCATTGCTGTGCATCCCAAAAATGTTATATATGTAATGGGGGTATAGGGCTTGTTGGGGGGTGTATGTTGTTTATTGCAATGTTTTTTGGGGGCAATTGTCCCCAATGAACATGCTATTATGCCTTAACCGCTTCATTGCCTTATGTATTTAATGTATTTATTGTTCTTTAAGTATTTTTTTATGGGCATAAGTACTACTATCCATGTGTGGATAATAGTAATTGTGCTCATTACTATACTGTATGTGTTAGGGGGGGTTTATTTCTTTATAAGTATGTATGTGTTTTTAAATTAATTTGGAGGGGCACAGAATTGGTACTGCAGGCCCGCGGATAACATCCGAGGGCCCCCGCCGGCTTATAGTATCAATGCTGTGCATATATACACTATACACCATATATGGGACTGCATTAGGCAGTGAGGCATTTAAAGTGAGGTTTTTAAGTGATAAATACAGTTAGACTACAGTTAATATACTCACTTTCTTCATGCAATGACCAATAACCTCAGCTGATATGACATGGATCTAATTGCATTCTCTTCACAGGTATGTTCCTGATGCTGTGCAAATCCTGTGTAAAAGACTGAATCTGGCCTTGTAGAATTGATATAAGTATGTTCCTGATGCTGTGCAAACCCTGTGTAAAAGACTGAATCTGGCCTTGTAGAATTGATATAAGTATGTTCCTGATGCTGTGCAAACCCTATGTAAAAGACTGAATCTGGCCTTGTAGAATTGATATAAGTATGTTCCTGATGCTGTGCAAACCCTGTTTAAAAGACCCAATCTGGCCTTGTAGAATTGATATAAATTAGTATGTTTGAATGTAAAAAGTGTGGTTTTTTTTCCCTCTTAACTTTGTGCTGTTAATTGACCAAATGGAACAAGCTGACTGATTGGGGAGGGGGAGGGTCATGTGACTGTTTTTTCTGTATTATACCAACACCTTTGCTGCATTGGGCAGGGACTGCCTTAGGCAGTGAGGCATTTAAAGTGAGGTTTTTAAGTGATAAATACAGTTAGACTACAGTTTGACTAGAGGTGACTGGGGACTGCTTCTTTCTGCAAACTCTTTAACTCAAGACAACAAACGGTAAGCTATTCAGATCACACTATGCTTGCTAACCTGCCTATTTCAACCCCCCACCCGTTTACAACTTATTTACTGCAGTCTCTCCCAAAACTGACTGCACAATACACTGAAACCCTGAACTGACTCTAGCATTGCAATCCAGCTAAACATTTGACAAGGAACAGGCACACACCTGCTGTTAGTCTGCTCACACTCACTCTGCTCACAACAGCTCCTTGCAGCACTGCCTACCTCTGGCATAATGAACCTACTATGTATTTTAACTTTTTTCTTTCTCCTGGCCTCATGGAGATGTTATTCCCTCTACCCACTACAAACTCCTCCATCCTGGCCCACACCCAACATCACCATACACCCTGGACTACTCAAAAGCTTTGCACTATCTACTGAATGTTGGTGGAGAACTCTAAAAACCAGCACACCAACCACTGCTCACTCTAATGGCAAACATCACAAATCTACATCTTGCAAACAACTAACCAAATTTCTACTCATACTATTACTCTCTCTAGGAGGTGATATTGAACCTAACCCAGGTCCTCCCATTTCAGCTCTGTCCCATGCCCCTGAGAATTCCACCTTTAAATTCCAAAAAGGGCTATCTGTCGCCCATATAAACATCCGGAGCCTGCTGCCCAAACTGGATGAACTAAGGGCATGGTGCCTTATGCATAAACCTAAAGCCATCGTTCTTACAGAAACATGGCTATCCCCTAAAACCCTTGATGCACATATTGCCATTCAGGGATACTCCATTTTTAGGAGAGATAGGTCAAAGAGAGGAGGAGGGGTGTTATTTTATATTGCAGACACATTACAATTTACACTGTTAAATTGCCCACCAAGCCCACCCTCTTTTGAAACTCTAGTTGGCAAAATCTGCCTCCCCTTTTCTAAGCCCATCTTGCTTGCTGGCATCTACCGCCCCCCTAAAGCCCCTCTACAATCCCTGACTGACATCACCCAGTTTCTTGGCTCCATTTCCTCTCTGAATGAGAAGAGTGAGCTGCTAGTTCTAGGGGATTTCAACTTCAATTGGCTTGACCCTAAAAACCACAAAATCCAGATACAACTCAAGTCACTTAACCTATCACAACTCATTTCCCAACCCACACGGATAAACCTGAAATCGCATAACCATTCCTTGCTAGACTGGATTCTCTCCTCAAACCCCAGCAGAATCCAATCCTCTGGCATCCTTCCTGACATTTTCAGTGACCATGCAATAGTGTACTGTGTAAGGAAAATTAAACCGCCCCAATCAAGCCCTAAAGTTCTCCTCACTAGAACATTTAAAAACTTGAACCCACAACAGTTTCTGGATGACCTTACCAACTGCCCATGGCACAGAATTTATTTAATTCCCGACCCTGATTCTGCGCTTGACTATTTCCAATCCGAGTTCTTAAAACTCTGCAATACCCATGCTCCACTACGCAAAATAAGGGTAGGGGGGGCCCACCTTCCATGGGTTACAACTGACCTTATAGCACTCTACCAGTTCAGGGATGCCTTGTGGAAAAGCTACAAAGTAACTGGCACTACCAAGGATCTCAATCACTACAGATGCATGCGGAACATGTGCACAAGGCAAACAAGGCATGCAAAAGCACAATATTACTCTGACAATCTCCACCAAAATACATCAAACCCATCTAACTTCTGGAAGGTTATCAACAATATATTCCAGCCTCCTAACCATCAACAACCAAGTAATATCACTAAGGGGGATATTACTCTGACAAACCCCACTGACATTGCAAATGCATTCAATGATTACTTTGTGGGGTGTGCCACTAACTTATTAGCGAAACGCAGCACAAACCCCAAACATGAATCTCATCCTGGGAGTATCCCTACAGTCCCACCCCCTCCCAACACTGCCCACAATTTTCAATTTAGCCCAGTATCTGAAGAAGAGATTACACAAGTGCTCCTCAAACTAAAACTAAGCAGCCAATGTGGACCCGACTTACTACAATCTAGGTTCCTACGACTTGGTGCCCCAGCCATTGCCAAACCAATTGCGTCCATAGTCAACTCTATACTGTCTGCAGGCCATATCCCTAAGACCTGGAAAACTGCCAGAGTTGTCCCAATCTTCAAAAGTGGGGACAAAAACACTGTCTCAAACTACAGGCCAATCTCACTTCTCCCAATTCTATCCAAAGTTATGGAAAAATGTGTCCACTCCCAATTAAGCGATTTCTACACCAAGACACATTTCCCTAGCCAATTCTAGTCTGGGTTTCGTCCCAAACACTCCACCGTAACTACCCTGCTAAAAGTTTGCAATGAAATCCAGTGTGGAATGGAACGGGGACAACTCACTGGCGCAGTATTCCTAGATTTTGCAAAGGCTTTTGACACAGTTGATCATGTTATCCTGCTTAACAAACTCCAGAGCTCTGGAATAGGGAAACATGCTTTAAACTGGTTTCAGTCCTACCTATCAGGAAGATCCCAACATGTGTCCATCTCAAGCTCTAACTTCAACCCCCTGGATATCACCTGTGGTGTCCCGCAAGGCTGTGTTCTGGGGCCCCTACTCTTCTCAGTGTTCATTAATGATCTTCCCACAGCTTGTAAGGAAGCCTCAATACACATGTATGCAGATGACACAATCCTATATGCACACAGCCATAGCCTCTCTGACCTTCAACACATACTTCAGTCTGACTTTTTGAGACTCGAAAACTGGATTTCCCAAAACAAACTGTTTTTAAACACTGACAAGACTGTAACAATGGTATTTGGGACCAAGACTAAATTTGTAAAGCTTCCAGTGACTGAGCTCCTGATTAGAACCAACGCTAACACCACCCTAACACCTGTCACTAGTTTTAAATACCTGGGCTTATGGTTTGACTCCCACTTAACATTCGGAATGCACATTGATACCCTGACAACCAAGACCTATGCCAAACTAGGGGTAATTTACAGGCACAAATCCTCCCTAAGTCTCCTGGTCAGAAAGCGTATTGCACAGCAGATGCTAATGCCAATTATTGACTATGGAGACATAGTTTATGGCTCGGCTCCTCAAACCCACCTTAGCAAACTTGACACCCTCTACAATTCAATTTGTCGTTTTGTTCTCCAATGCAACTACAACACACATCACTGCGAAATGCTCAAAGAACTAGATTGGTCATCACTAGAGTCTAGGCGCAAAGTTCACCTTTCCTGTCTCACCCTCAAATACTTTCTGGGCAAGCTACCCAGCTACCTGAACAAGCTCCTCACCCCTACCACATGCAGCATCTATCACCTGAGATCAGACTCCAAAAGACTGTTCATGGTCCCAAGGCTCAACAAAGTATCAGGACGTTCCTCCTTCTCTTACCGTGCACCCCAAAACTGGAACAACCTATCAGAGACTCTCATATCCACCACCAGCTTAAGTTCTTTCAAATCTAAGGCTGTCTCACACTTTAATCTGGTCTGTAACTGTTTCATACGCTCATAATATACATTTTCTTTAACTGTGCACGCAATGTCTTGTATATAATGTATACCCTGTTCATTTATGTAACTGTACTTGTAACCATGTATTATTTGTTTTACTCTGTGCCCAGGACATACTTGAAAACGAGAGGTAACTCTCAATGTATTACTTCCTGGTAAAATATTTTATAAAATAAAAAAAAAAAAAAAAAAAATATGTACTGTATGTTAAGGGGGTATAGGGATTGTTGGTGTAATATATATATATATATATATATATATATATATATACAGTGGTCGACAAATCACCAAAAAATCTACTCGCCGAACAAAAAAATCTACTCGCCACCTAGTACCACACGTGTGCTGCTTGGGCCAAGAGGAGCTCGCCACGATGTTAAATCCACTCGCCTGGGGCGTGCAAATGTATAGGTTTGTCGAACACTGTATATATATATATATATATAAAAATATATATTTATTTATTAATTGGGGGGCTGTTGTGTGTGTATTTTTTTTATTGTGGGTAGGGGGGGGGGGGCAAAAGTGGGTATTAGCCCCAATGGTTGGTTTTTAGGGCTTGCGGGTGGGTAGCGGGAGAGCTTAACCCCTTCATGACTGCAGCGGTATTAAACGCTAAGGTCATAAAGGGGTTTAGTCCACTCGCAACCCCCCGCAAGCCCTAAACACCCACCAAGGGACAAATACCCCCTTCCCCCACCCCCTCTACCCACAATAAAACTGGCAGGGCTGGTTAACCCCTTCATTGCCTTAGCGGTTAGCCGCTAAGGATATGAAGTGGCCTTTAAATGCATTTTTCCTGCCTCGGATCCATGCCGGGGGACTCCGGTGCTGGTATTAATGGGTATCAGCGCCGGAGAATCCCGGCATCAATCCCAGGCAGGAAAAAGGCCTGTTTTTTCTAAGTGTCAACCTTGCCGATGCTTCTCAATTTGCCAACTTTAGTTGGCAGGCTGGATTGGCATACAAATCTCAATTCTAGAGTGCCGATCAGCAGCGAAAAGCTGATCGGGGCTACTAGAATTGAGCACGTTTCAGAAAGTGCCGATAACTGCCGAAAAGTGGCTTATCGGCACCCGGCTACCGAAAAATTATTATCGGGGGGGAAAAATGCCGATTTTGGGAGCTTATCGGCGCTTACTGATTCAGAGAGGCAATATTGGCGAGAAAATGGCGAAAAAAGGCTTTTCGGCGCTTACTGCTTAGAGCCCTTAGTTCCACAGCTCCTCAGCCTACCAAGGAAACTGCCCTGTTGTACAGCGCAACAGTGCTGCCTTGCACTGCAGGGATTTGTGAATGGTGTGCAAAATTAATACATATTAGTCCAATATGTGTTCAAAAACCCCTTATATTTTCCTGATTACAAACTTGATTGTAAATCCTCCAGTAGTTTAGTATTTTTAATAAATTAAACACACTATACAAAATAATTATGGGGATTCTGAACGGCTGAATGAGACAGATTAGTATAGAACATGAGACTTGAACATCTTCCATACACTATCCAAAAACATACGGTACCTGCTGACCACTTCCACAGCCATCATGTTGTAACAAGAGCTTGTGAAGGAGTTGCCTTTCCCCAACTATAGCTGTATGTAGCCATATAGTCCCTGGATAATAAAATTATTTGCCCTAGGTGCTATTTGTTTAGTATCATCCAGCAGTGTTAGGGTTAAACCCTCTTACGTATGGCGTGCATGTGAGCTGTCTCCCAAAAGAGACACTAAGGCTGAGTCCCTGGTGGTGACAGTGGTGCACATAGCGATGTGCGCACCACATACCAATCACTGACCTCCATACTGGCAGGCCCCAGTGTCTCCTTGCGTGTTGGCTCCCATGGTGCTGTGGCGTGTCAGCCAGCAGGGGATACAACATGATTGTGTTCACGTGTGGCGATGCTGTCATGTGGTGCTCCGGGAGCCAATAAGAACTGTCTCTTTTCACTTCCTATTTACCCAAAAAATCTTCAAACAGCGCCCTCCAAATTCAAAATACAGAGCAGAGAAAAATAATAATCTGTCAGCCGGATTCTCCACTGATCACAGCCCAGTCCTGTCTGATCTGCTTCTGAAATGGTGCTGGTACATTACCTGCACCCGGGAAAGCAATTTAGGGTGCGCTCTACCAACACTGGAGCCACATCTTTTCTTGACCTCATATGTATGTGAGAAAATGGATAGAAGTGCGGCGCAACTGCGCATGTCCAATGAACGGCTCCCAGATGACTAGTTCAACATAACTTTATTTGACACACACCAGGGCTACACCAGCATCTCCCCCTCAACGCGTTTCACCCTTACGCAGAGGGCTTCGTCTTGGAGTGGGGAGAAGTGGTGACAGCCTCTTAAATACCTAAAAGCCCGCGAAAGCGGCATTAAAACTTTAACCCCTTCAGTGCTATATGCCTGTTAGCTAATATCATGCTATTAAAGTATTTAATGTCTGTGCAGCTCACTATAAACATATTATATGCACGGAGAGCATCTAATTTATATATTCAGACATACACAGTAGCAATATGATAAGACTATTTGGCAGCACATTCCAGGTATATGAATAAACATAAAAAGCTGTTGCAAACACTGCAAGTGGAATATACTCAACACTAGATTCACAATAACCCATGTTGTGTACCTATTAGTCAGTCATACATATAGGGGCTTCCTAATGCTTTATTTAAACATATTTGTGACTTATAGACCAGTGAATCAAGGGAAGGTAGGTGGGAAAGGGAGAGAAAAAGGGGGGGGGGAGAAGAGGGGGGAAGGGGAGGGGAGGAGGTATGGAAGGGGAGGGGGGGGATGAGAAATGTGAGGGAGGGAAAGAGGGGGGGGGGAAGGAGGGGGGAGGGGGGGGAAAGGCTAAGGGAGGGACAGTGCAGAGAATAAATCAGAAATACACAGTAGACGTTCTATTCTTAAGAAGACCATAATATGTACATATCTGCATTCCACGTATAACACTCTTATATATCTCTTAAAGAAAACATCGTAGATCCCAATCCACATTAAGTCCACTGGGTTGTAATGTGTTTAATGTGTGGATCCAGTGCACCTCCCTTTGATGTAGGAGCTTGATTCTATCCCCTCCCCGAGGGGGGAGGACTACATGTTCTATAGCGCAACAACTGAAATTGTCCACAGAACCCAATGGACAGTTGTTAAAGTGGATTGGGACCGGATGTGTCATGTCTGAATTCTTAATGAGCCTTAAGTGTTCTAGAATGCGAATTTTTAAGGCTCTGCTGGTAAGCCCCACATACTGTTTTTTACATCCGCATTGTAACAGGTATATGACATAATTGGTCTGACATGACATAAAAGTTTTTATCTGATATTTCCGTGTTTCAAGTTTATCAGTGAAATGTTTAACTTTCCTCATTTTGGGACAAATCTTACAGTGCCCACATTTAAATGATCCAATCAATTTTGGAAAGAAAGACAGTTTATTCTGGTTAGTATTAGTAGTTTTCAGCAAACTGGGTGACAGGAGATTCCCTAGCGTAGCTGCTCTACGGAACACTATTTTGGGTCCCACACATGCCATTTTATTTAGTAAAGGGTCTAGTGAAAGTGTGGCCCAATGTTTGTGTATGATGGTTTTAATTGAGTTTGCTTGTTCGCTATAGTTTGTGATAAAGAATGGCGCTTCTGTGTTCTCGGCCTGTGTATCTATCTGGGTACTGTTGGCTGCCATGTTGGTGAGGGTATTCCTATCCATATTCAGTGCATGCTGATATGCCTGATCAAGGTCTGCACCATCGTATCCCCTCGACAGGAACCTCCTCCTCATCTCTTTCGCCCTGTGGATAAAGGCCTCCAATGTGGAGCAGTTACGGCGTAATCGCAGGAACTGCCCCTTTGGAATGCCCTTAACCAGAGGGCGTGCGTGACAACTGTTATAATGAAGTAATGAATTCCTGGCATTCTCCTTTCTATAGATGTCTGATTGAATATTATACTCCATATCCACATATAAATTTAAATCTAGAAAGTAAATGTGGTTTTTATTATATGTGTGAGTAAATTTCAAGTTGAGAGTATTGTCTGCCAGGTATTCAAAGAACCTCAAAAGGTCTTCCTCCCCACCACTCCAGATCAAATTCAGGTCATCAATGTAGCGTTTGTAAAACACCACATGACGCCTGAAGGGATTGGAATTTCCAAACACGTGGGACATCTCCCACCAACCCATGAACAAGTTGGCGTAGGAGGGGGCAAAGGATGTCCCCATAGCTGTCCCACGTGTTTGGAGATAGTACTGCAGGTCAAAGAAAAAATAATTGTGCGTAAGTGAAAATCTAATACTATCAAGAATAAAAACTATGTGTGCTGGCGAAAGAGTGGAATGATGTTGTAAAAAGTGTTCTGTGGCTATGAGGCCGTGCTCGTGATTGATAATATTATATAAGGAAGCCACATCCAGGGTGACCCAGATGTAGCTGGGGTGCCAAGTGATAGGTGCTAAAAGGGATAAAACGTGCTTGGTGTCAATAACGTGTGAAGGTAAAGAAACGACTAGTGGCTGTAAAAAGTGGTCTATGTATTGTGATAAGTGTTCACCCAGGGAACCAATAGATGAAATAATGGGTCTGCCTGGGGGTGCAGTGAGTGTTTTGTGTATCTTGGGCAAGTGATGGAAAATAGGAGTGATAGGATTTGGAGTGGTGAGGAAGTCCCGCTCACTAGGCGAGAGAACATGAAGAATCTCACCTTCATCCAAGAGGTCCTGGAACTCTCTTGTGAATATAGGAGTAGGGTCCCTGTCGAGGATATGGTACGCTTCTGGATCCCCCAGCTGCCGTTTGGCCTCCGATACGTAGTAATCTCGATCGAGCACCACTGTAGCGCCACCCTTATCTGCTTTCCTAATAAGGATAAGATCATTGTTACTCAGAGATTTTAAAGCTGCCCTTTGATCTATAGTGAGATTGTCTCGCTGCAAACCCCTAGGTCCTATACCTTTGGCTAGGAGTGAGAGATCTCTCTCAATGCCCTTCTGGAAGATGTCAATGTACTGACCCCTCATATGTGAGGGGTAGAACACCGACTTCTTCTTGAGGCCAGAATTTGTACTCCCCAGGAAATCAACAGGATCATCTATGGTGTTGTTCTCCATGAAGAGATCACTAAGGTCCTGTTGATTACATTGATCCTGAAAACCTAGCGGAAAGGGGGCAACTGTATTGGCATCATAAATGGGTAACAGAGTATTATGCACATTACTTTTGGTGGAGAAAAAACGTTTCAGGGTTAGTTTCCTTGTGAATTTGAAAAGATCCACCATTGTGGTAAACAGGTTAAATGACGTGCTCGGCGCAAAAGATAGTCCTAGGTGTAAAACGGACAGTTCTGAATGCGTCAATTTATATTTGGAAATGTTAATAACATTGCTGTTCTCAATACTTAAGTTTTCAGTCTCTTTGAGGGCATTCCATTGTAAGTTCTTCCTCCTGCCTCTTCTTGTCTTTCCTCGTTTTTTGAAGAAGACTTCTTACCGGCCGGTCGATCTGGATACGTCATCTCACTGGTGCCTGCCTTCTCATCTCCAGAAGATGGGTAGAAATCACTCTCAGAAAGTGAAAAAGACACAGCATGTGAAGTTAAATCATTGTCCCTGTTACCTTTCAGGATGGATCTGTTACCCCCACCCTCCTTATGGGATTTCTTCGCTTTGGGTTTTCCTTTGCTTCTAGTTGGTAATTTTTGCCACATATACACTTGATTCACCTCATAATCTGCCTTATCGCGCTCAAATTTTGCTTGTTTACTTAACATGATGTTTTTTTCTTGTTTATTGAGCTTGCTGGCTGTTTTTAAATCAAGCTCTTTGAAGTTCTCCATGTGCGAAAAGGCTTTTAATTGGTGTTGCAATTCTGCTATTTGTTTGGACACCATTTTGTATTCTTCAGATTTAAATCTGATGATTAAGTCCATTAACTTAAATGAGCAATCATTAAGAATGTGGCACCATTGTTGCTCAAATTCCCCATTCACAAAGCCAAAGGAGGGTGTTTTGGTATGTCTTAACCCCCTGGGGATGCGCTTAACGCGACTGTAATTCTCCATGGTGGTGATTTCCCACCATGTGCGTTGCCGTGAAAGTAAACATTTCTCCAACTTGTTGAAGTGTGCCTTGAGGTCTGCATTGTCCTCACAGAACAATTCTTTTGTGTTGCTGAAAATAGCCTCTGCTCTGTGCAGCCGGTTGGCAGTGTTGCAACAACTAAATAAAAAGTCTGGATCTGGTTCAGATGCAGTATCCATGTTAGTGTAGCCCTGTAACGTGTGTGTGTGTTTCAAGCCTCATGTGTCAAGCACGGGGTTAATCCCAATTGCCGAGCAAGTAACAGGGAAGGTGTTGGAACGGTGCCAGGGAATTGTAACAGCCTGAGTCCACGAGCTGCTGACAGGAAGAATGTCCGTTGCAGAGAATCTGTCAAGCGCTTCAGTGTGAGGCAGGTCAGTAAATGAGGACACTGGGGTAAGCGTGGGAGAGCTAAGCAGGGTCACTTAATCAACCGGTGCAGGGGGAAAGAGTAACCTCACCTGCTCCTTGGGTTGTGAGACCGCTCTTCTCGCTTCCTCCTGCGTGCCGCCGCCGAGATGCAGGTCAGAAAATGGATAGAAGTGCGGCGCAACTGCGCATGTCCAATGAACGGCTCCCAGATGACTAGTTCAACATAACTTTATTTGACACACACCAGGGCTACACCAGCATCTCCCCCTCAACGCGTTTCACCCTTACGCAGAGGGCTTCGTCTTGGAGTGGGGAGAAGTGGTGACAGCCTCTTAAATACCTAAAAGCCCGCGAAAGCGGCATTAAAACTTTAACCCCTTCTGTGCTATATGCCTGTTAGCTAATATCATGCTATTAAAGTATTTAATGTCTGTGCAGCTCACTATAAACATATTATATGCACGGAGAGCATCTAATTTATATATTCAGACATACACAGTAGCAATATGATAAGACTATTTGGCAGCACATTCCAGGTATATGAATAAACATAAAAAGCTGTTGCAAACACTGCAAGTGGAATATACTCAACACTAGATTCACAATAACCCATGTTGTGTACCTATTAGTCAGTCATACATATAGGGGCTTCCTAATGCTTTATTTAAACATATTTGTGACTTATAGACCAGTGAATCAAGGGAAGGTAGGTGGGAAAGGGAGAGAAAAAGGGGGGGGGGGGAGAAGAGGGGGGGAAGGGGAGGGGAGGAGGTATGGAAGGGGAGGGGGGGGGGATGAGAAATGTGAGGGAGGGAAAGGGGGGGGGGGGGAAGGAGGGGGGGGGAGGGGGGGAGGAAAGGCTAAGGGAGGGACAGTGCAGAGAATAAATCAGAAATACACAGTAGACGTTCTGTTCTTAAGAAGACCATAATATGTACATATCTGCATTCCACGTATAACACTCTTATATATCTCTTAAAGAAAACATCGTGGATCCCAATCCACATTAAGTCCACTGGGTTGTAATGTGTTCAGTTGTTGCGCTATAGAACATGTAGTCCTCCCCCCTCGGGAGGGGATAGAATCAAGCTCCTACATCAAAGGGGGGGCGCACTGGATCCACACATTAAACACATTACAACCCAGTGGACTTAATGTGGATTGGGATCTACGATGTTTTCTTTAAGAGATATATAAGAGTGTTATACGTGGAATGCAGATATGTACATATTATGGTCTTCTTAAGAACAGAACGTCTACTGTGTATTTCTGATTTATTCTCTGCACTGTCCCTCCCTTAGCCTTTCCCCCCCCCTCCCCCCCTCCTTCCCCCCCCCTCTTTCCCTCCCTCACATTTCTCATCCCCCCCCCCTCCCCTTCCATACCTCCTCCCCTCCCCTTCCCCCCTCTTCTCCCCCCCCCCCTTTTTCTCTCCCTTTCCCACCTACCTTCCCTTGATTCACTGGTCTATAAGTCACAAATATGTTTAAATAAAGCATTAGGAAGCCCCTATATGTATGACTGACCTAATAGGTACACAACATGGTTATTGTGAATCTAGTGTTGAGTATATTCCACTTGCAGTGTTTGCAACAGCTTTTTATGTTTATTCATATACCTGGAATGTGCTGCCAAATAGTCTTATCATATTGCTACTGTGTATGTCTGAATATATAAATTAGATGCTCTCCGTGCATATAATATGTTTATAGTGAGCTGCACAGACATTAAATACTTTAATAGCATGATATTAGCTAACAGGCATATAGCACTGAAGGGGTTAAAGTTTTAATGCCGCTTTCGCGGGCTTTTAGGTATTTAAGAGGCTGTCACCACTTCTCCCCACTCCAAGACAAAGCCCTCTGCGTAAGGGTGAAACGCGTTGAGGGGGAGATGCTGGTGTAGCCCTGGTGTGTGTCAAATAAAGTTATGTTGAACTAGTCATCTGGGAGCCGTTCATTGGACATGCGCAGTTGCGCCGCACTTCTATCCATTTTCTGACCTGCATCTCGGCGGCGGCACGCAGGAGGAAGCGAGAAGAGCGGTCTCACAACCCAAGGAGCAGGTGAGGTTACTCTTTCCCCCTGCACCGGTTGATTAAGTGACCCTGCTTAGCTCTCCCACGCTTACCCCAGTGTCCTCATTTACTGACCTGCCTCACACTGAAGCGCTTGACAGATTCTCTGCAACTCATATGTATGTGGCTTGATTTCCCCCCTCCGGTTCCCCCGCTTACCTCCGGTTCCCCGCTTACCTCTGTGAGTCGGTGACGGGCTAGCCAGAGGCTCCGGCGGCTCCCGCAGTAGGGCGCCGCCATCTTGTGAGGGCTAGGGCAGTCGTGGAGGTTTGCGCATGTGCTGAGGGAGTCTGGCAGCCATTACCAAGAGACGCATGTGCAGTGCAGTAGCGCGATGCGGCCATTAGAGAGATAGGGCTTAGTGGGGACTACAAGTCCCATAGTGCACAGGGGCAAGAAGTCACATGGCGCGAACCAGCCAATAGGGCTGTGAGAATCCCCTGCTCAGCTATGGATACATTTTGCGTGCTGGGACCACGCTAGTCTGTTAGAAGAGGGACCTCTGAGGAGCAGGTAGTGCCTGTTTGTGGTATCACACAATGCACTTGTATGAAGTAAAAGTGCCGAAATCAAATCTACATTGAGAATGTATTCATAATAAAAACAATTAAAATAATGATAAAAAGAGTTGAATAAAACAATTGGAAACTGAGAATTCTCTCTCTGTCTTTCCCTATAAAGATAACATGTGATCCTTTAAAGGCCATGTATTCTAGAAACGTTGGTATAACAAAAGATATGCCCTAATTACAGTATATGAATCTATGTATTGTATGAAACAGAGTATTGCAGGCTCTTCCAGTTTTGCAAGGGTCAAGGACAATACAAATATTAAATGTAAAACATTACAAAGCTATACGATCTCGAATATTGAATAAAATACAATAATATATGTAGGACCTCGTCAAATAGATACTTCTTATTTCTGGACTGGGCTGTGCTTTTTGTCATGACCAGGCCCCGTCATGGCTATGCCCACCTGCCCCATTTTGGCCACGCCTCCGATGGCTCCTTAAAGACTGCTGATCACGGTTTTAAGCTGTGCACACGCTGCCAGGACGCCAGGCGCGTGTGCAGCAGCCTCCACCGGGGACTTAGCCTAAGTTGCAATATGCAGGTCTAGTTGCAGCTAGAGTCACATGTAACCAGAGTGGGTGGTTGACTATGGTATGAGGCCGTGATGTCAGCTAGGTCTTCCCAGATACTGGGGCAGAGGGATTTACTGCTTCCCAGGTATAAAAGTTGGGTGCCCTCCCTGTTCTCCCCTGTTCTGTTGCAGCCCTAGTCTTGGGGCTGGTGTGTTCCTGCCTTATCCCTTAGGGTGTTTCAGTTTTGGCCTAGTCATGTGCTAGGATGTTCCAGTCTTCCCTCTGGGGGAAGGGACAAGGTGCTCAGCTCAGCCCAGTTCTATGCAGGAAGGGTGAGAACTGTAGGGCAGGGTTCTGTTCTGATGATAGGATGTACTCCTGGAAATGTATGCTGCAATCCAATAAACATCATCCTATTCAAAAGTTCCTGGCACCCTCTCTTCTATTTTGCCTGCACCTATCTACCACCCACATCCACTCCAATGCCATGGCCTGATCCCATGAAGAAGACTCTGAGAGTCAAGGTAACACCTGAGCTAGTACTCTGTGAGCAGGTCCTAATCCTGTCAGGGAAAGTGTATAGAGACTGTAATATGCACATCAACTTTTATTCATATACACCCTATCTCCTGCAGCTAGAGGGGGATAGAGGTCTTACGTGTATTTGTAGGAGAATTTTTCCTCACAGATAAAAACCCACAGGTGTAGGGGTATTTGTTGGAGGAAACTTACTATGGCAATCTTCTCTGCAAGGAAAGAAGACAGTTGATTAACATGAAAAGTAGCTGCTGTGGCTACCCATGGCTTTCACCTTCCCCTGAGCTTCGGGGAAATTCTTTGTGTACACATCTGCAAACCAAAAATTATAAAGTACATGTACACAGGCCCACATTCACTAAGCCCCATATGTCTATTTAACATGTCATTAACCTGAGTTAAAGTCACGTTAATGTTATTGTCATATTAAGTAAATGAACTGACATGAAGTTTATCCAATTTTGCTCTGAGTATGGTTAATAATAACTGATGTCAGTAATACTATATGCAAATAATATATATAAAAAATAAAATTCTCAAAGGAATGTTTAAAAGCACTCAAAAACATTTGAACTAAAAATTATCATGTTCTTTGACACTAAAACAGAAGGACTTAATGCTGATATGGGGATTTTAAAACACTATCATCATTTTTTTAATGTCTCTCTGTGCTTTTCTGGCAAGTTTACAATTAACCCTTCCCTGCACACTGCTGATGGATGTATAGTCTTATTTCTCACTGTCCTTTTCATCCATTAATTGTCCTGTTTGTTTATTCACTATTCTCTCTGTCATTACTTGTCACGGTAGCTTGTGACAGGCTGTAATTTAAACCAAATATATATATAAATATATATATACCTGGGTTTGAACAGGGACGAGACTTAGATATGATAAAATATAATTTATTCCTTGATAAAGGTGAACACAACAGATTATACAAATAACAGCAAAATATAGACACTTACTTAAAGATTATGACAAGAAAGCCATCAGGATTACAGACTGGGCCATTTCTTCCATATTTCAGCTGACATCACAGCAAGACAGGCAGGTCATACAGCAATACCTGCATCATCCCAAGACCTTGCATAAAGACACAGGCCTGATGACATGCAGACATGAAGATCATGAAGACCATGGGTAAAAGGGTGGCTCTGACTTATATATCATTTTAACCCTTCTTTCCCAGTTACGGCGCCGAGCCGTCTAGCAAAAGTCCCTTTCAAGCTTTTGAAGCTGAGTTTGGACTTCCAGGGTTCAGTGTGAAATGTCACACTTAAACTGGTTAGTTCCTTTGGTCAGTTGGGCCAAGCATAAACAATTAGCAATTTAGCCCATGATGACCAGGCTATGTGAATTCTAGCCTTCCTGCTTATTACCATAGGAGGGGGTTTGCAGTTTCTCAGAACTCAACCAAAATTTCATATTTACTGCAAATCACCTCATAACTTCAGTTCAGTATTACGTACAGGCAGGTGAGAAATATTAATACATTCAGTCACACCTGACGCTCCCATAGAGATCAAACATTACAGTGTAATATGAAAATTAATAGAGATATTAATATCTGGCACTTAGTAGCTGTTAGATATAAAGTGTTTAGACTCAACAGATGGGCTAAATCCCACGAATACACATATGTAACTCTTAGCATGTTCAGCCAAGGACCTCTCACAATATTCTTATATTTAATAAGGTCACTCATTCTGATTTCCCCTGGCAGGATACCTTTTGCTGTAAGGTGTGAGTTATAAGGCTCACCCCCACTCTAGCTTCCTGGGTCCCGCATAGCAATTAGGTAATTACCCTTTGATCAGGCTTTTGGATTCCATTATAAGTGTGAAGAACAAACACTCCGTTTCTTGGTTCCTGCTTCCGCATAACCAATTAGGGCACTTACTTTTTGATCAGGGCTATGTAAATTCTAGCAAGATGTCCTGCTTGCATTACAAAGGGGGGCAGGCATTCTGCCTGTACATTTCAAAAACCCCAACAGGAGGGCACTTTATCAAAAATATATGTTCCCCTTATGACAAAGTTATATTTTTAATATGTGTGTACTTGGGGGGTTACCCTGAGGCTGCACCCCAAAATTCAGGGTGCTGGCGCACTCCGTTCCCAAATTACCAGTTTTCAGGGAACCATTTATTCAGCACTGCATATAATATTAACCCCTTAAGTCCCAGTGGATGTGTTATGCAGACCCTGATTAAACCAGAAACAATAAAACATGGGGGAACAGGGGAAAAAGCATTTTCATGTTATAACAAGGGTTAAATCACATTTCTGGGCCTCAGCCCAGTTAACCCCTTGTCTCCCTGGCGAGGTTAGAGGGTGGCCAAATGGGGGGGTAACCCCGTTAATCCCGGGCCAAACCCTCACGATCGTCACATTACTTTCCTACATTATCTGCCTTAGATTGTTATGAGCTTTTTTTTACATCTCTATTTAACTCATGGAATCTTTGTAAATCGGAATTGATTGACCTAAGGAAGAGTGGGAACTCTCTAAAACTTATCTTATAAAATCAACTTTAAGTCCAAATAGAAAAGGTTTAAATCTGAAAATAGTATGCATATTAATAATTATCATAAGCATTCCATATTTACTAAACTTTATATGTATTCACGCAGGGAAATAACAACAATAATAAAATATACAAGCCACAAATGAAGAAATTGCTGCAACAGAGTTCCATAGTGAAAAGGGGCACTCCGCTATAAATACATATATCCAAGGTGCATAAAAAAGGAGCACACTTGATATACCTGGGATACATGCGAATAGACTTTGCCAAGTATATTTTAATGACTCCTTTTACCATATTTTCCAGGTATCTCTGGTGTGCTCCTTTTTGTGCACAGGTTGTTTAAAGGATGGTTTGAGGGATATTATATACCGTATTTCCTCGATTGTAAGACGCACATTTTTTCCCATTTTCACATGGCTGAAATAGGACTGCGTCTTACAATCGATGTACTGAAAAAAAAACAGCTATGGAGCGCTGCTGGAGATGCTGGCTGGGTTTTCTGTGTGCAGCAAACATGGCTACAATCACGCCCCCCCCCCCTCCTCCCCTCCATGCAGAGAGATATGCTGGAGATGCCGGCCAGGTCTTCTGTGTTCAGCAAACAGCATAGCTGCGATCATGCCCCTCCCCCTGCCCTCTATGCAGAGAGATCATGGCCCCCCTCCTCCTAGATGAGGTGCAGAGAGTTCAGGAGATGCTGGACAGGGGTCCTTCTTCACAGCAGACCCCCTCCCCTGTCAAATCTCTGTATGAGCTGCACGTGCAGAAGGAGCTGTGTGTGTCTCTGTGTGTTTTTGTGTATCTGTGTGTGTGTGTGTGTGTGTGTGTATCTGTGTGTGTGTGTGTGTGTGTGTGTGTGTGATCTGTGTATGTGTGTGTGTATCCCTGTGTGTGTATCTCTGTGTGTATCTGTGTGTGTGTCTGTGTGTGTGTCTGTCTGTCTCTGTGTGTGTTTGTGTGTGTGTCTGTCTATGTGTGTGTGTGTCTGTCTATGTGTGTTTGTCTGTCTATGTGTGTGTGTGTGTCACTGTAGTGTGTGTGTGTGTGTGTGTGTGTGTGTGTGTGTGTGTGTGTGTGTGTGTGTGTGTGTGTGTGTGTGTGTGTGTGTGTGTGTGTGTGTGTTTGTGTGACCTTCCATTCTCTCTCTCTCCCATTCCCCTCTATCTCCCAGGGGATACCCTGTCCCTCCTATTGCTTTCCCCACCTTCCCTCAACCCTATATCCCCCCCTTCCCTCCTATCCCTCCACCTTCCCTCCTATCCCTCTCCCCCTTCCCTTAAATCCCTCTCCCTCCCCCTTCCCTCCTATCCCTCTCCCTCCCCTTTCTCTCCTATCCCTCTCCCCCTTCCCTCCTATCCCTCTCCCCCCTTCCCTCCTATCCCTCTCCCCCTTTCCTCCTATCCCTCTCCCCCTTCCCTCCTATCCCTCTCCCCTCCTCTCCTCCCCCCTCTTCTCCCCCGCTGCTCCTCTCTCTCCCCCCATTCCCCTCTCTCTCCCTTTTCCCCTCCCTCCACCCCTCTCCCCTCACTCCCCCTTCTCTCTTCTCTCCCCTACTCTCGTCTCCTTCCACCCTTCTCTCCATTCTCTCCCCCCTTCCCCCTTCTCTCCATTCTCCCCCCCTCCCCCTCCCTCCCCCTTCCCCCTCTCTCCCCATCTCTCCCCTCTTCCCCCTCTCTCTCTTTCCCCCCTCTCTCTCTTTAGCCAGAAAAAAATTCTGCACATTTAATATAGTGTTTTTCCCCCCCATTTTTTTTAAATTAAATTAAGGGTGCGTCTTAGAATCGATGGTGTCTTAGAATCGAGGAAATAGGGTAACACTGAACTCTACTAATGTAGAATCCCCCTTCCCCTGCCTCTTCCTTCCACTTGCTGCATAAGTAAACATTTGACTAAAACAAATATTAGTTAGAGCAAGCATTTCAGGGCAATAGCTCCTTGGTCAGATGCCAGTATGTGACAAAGTGATAGTGTGAAATAGGCGCTGAAACAGTACTAGTGATCACCAATCTTTAAGTGAATAATAAAAACTTATAATAATCAAGTGTGTGAATTATTTAACCTATAATAGTGCAAAAACGTGAATATAAGGTTGCAATCCTTGCTCAAACCCTCTGGAAGGCACTGTCTGCCCAGTATAACAATGACAATACATCAGGGCCCTGCTTCTCAGCGCTCTGCTTTTCGGCGATCTGCTGATACGGCGGCACCGAGAAGGAGGCCGCCATGTTGAATTTTAAATTGCGCCTGCGCAGAATGGGCGGGTGCGCCCGACACGCATGCGCAGACCGCAGTGTGCGTGCACAGACCTAAGGTTTCTCGCGCAGCGTACAGATCGCACATGCGCAGAATGGCGAAAATGCCGGTTTGCGCATGCGCAGCACTGAAAATCGCCAGATCCGCTTTCCGGCAATTTTTACTATACGGCGGGCCTCTGGAACGGAACCCGCCGTATACCCGGGGCCCTGCTGTACATCCAAATATATACTGATGTTACTGTTTTCGGTATCATGACAAGGTGCAAGATTACAGTTGCAAGGACAATTTATTCACCAAGGATCTTCCTCGTGTCTGCCGTGGTAAGCCAGCAGAATTATTTGTGTAGTTATTTATGTTATTGCAATTCAGTATGTGCCTGGCAGATGGCGCCCTGAATATATTTGCCTATGCCCCCGCATGCACTGTCTACTTCATGCACTGTCCACACCAGACCCTGCTCACCTCACATCTTAGTGAGTAGGATTGGTCAGAGATGACCAACAGGAAGAAATCCCATTAGTTTGCACTCAACTAAATTATAACTCTGAGTATAGATAATTATTTATTTATCAAACCATATGGGTACCAGAAGGTTTAAAACACAAAACAAAAAATTATTTATTACTATATATATATATACACATCTAATTGAAATCCCGGCTGATTACACTTCATGCACTGACTAATGTGTGCCCAGGACCGTCTAGTGTGCGTCACTATACAGATTGCATCTATATGCCCTTAAAGTGTATACTCCTCAAAGATGGGGCATAATATTCCATGAGAGTGCAAAGTGTCTATAGTGCGCTAAATATCACCTGTTTCCGAGATGTAACTCGTGAGTTAGTGGGGATGCCTCACGCTCCGTCTTCAAGCTCCAAGACAAAAACTGGCTGACGTCATCGGTCTGCGCGTCGCCTGACACCCGATGATCGTTTCACGCCGCTTGGCGCTTCTTCAAGGGGGGAGGAGTGTACCATTGCTCCTCTATGGTATGTATTTATACACCTCCTGGGGGCGGGATTAGGGGCGTTTTAAATAATAACGCAGAGTCCCTATTCGTTAGTCTGCCTCAGTTTTGTTAACTGATTAGATGGCTCATATTATTGTAGCCATATCGATTAGTATTGAATAGCAATGCACAGAATTAAAACAGAATACTTAGGTAATTCATATGACTCTTAGTGCGAGTGACGTGATAGGTAAGTATAAGAGTAATTCGTGCTTACATGCAGCATATAAATCTTGGGTCTAGTGTATGTGATGGCTAGTCGGTAGGACCGCAGATAGATGTACAACTTATTAAGTCTATATTGCTAAGGTATATCTCTATGTCTGTCGCGGTATGTGCACATATATCACATAGAAAGTAAGTGGGTAAGTATGCAACAGGGCTAGATTGAGTATGTAATGCCTTAATGCCATAAATTCATACAGGTGGTAATATAGTTAGACATATAGTGGTACATTGTTGTAAGTACATATATATGTGCCTTAGGCACAAAGAGGTAATGTAGGGTGTAGGAGTGACCTCTAGCTGTTTAGACCACCCAAAAGGGTCAATGCGGTCTTACTAGTTCTTAAAATATATTTAAGCTGACTAAAAATGGTATATTAATCAGTGGTCCCACTATATGTCTACCAAGTATGTATACATACATGTAGGGCAGTTATCCTTAGCCCATTTCAAATTAGGGATAACCTAGCATTTGCAGCATTGTTGACACTTGGGATGAACATATATATATATATATATATATATATATATATATATATATATTTATATATATATATATATATATATATATATATATATATGTACCAAGGGTACTGGGGGAGAGAGAAAGGATGTATAGTGAGTGTAGGAGTGACAGCTAGCTGTTTAGTCCGCCCAAAAGGGTCAATACGGTCTGGCTGAGTATTAAGTATATTTACCCTGACTGTGTTCAGATGTTAGATGAAGGGTGAATATATGAATCCCTCATTCAGTCCTATAGGGCTGAGGGTCTTTAACGTATATATATCCATTTACACTCTTTTTGTAGGAGTAACCTTTTCCAGTCTCCCTTTCGTGGTCCCAGTGGTACCAATTCTATCCCTGCGAAACATAGATGTTTAGAAACACCCTCGTGAACGCCATTTACATGTCGGGCCAGGGGTGTATCTTGTTTATTGCGTATGGAACACAGATGTTCCAGGATTCTTACTTTAAGATGGCGAAATGTTTTACCCACATATATTTTATTGCATGAGCACGTGATGATGTTTACTGTATAACTCCTTTGCTATTGCAATTTATGAAGTCATTGATTTTGAATGTTTTCTCTTTTGTATTGTCTGCGAATGATTTTGTGGGAGGCATGTGTATACATGCCTTGCACTTGCCGCAAGGGAATGATCCCTGCGGTTTGTGGTCAAGCCACGTCCTATTGGGTATTGGTTGGTAGTGACTCTGTACCATCCTGTCTTTTAGGTTACGTGATCGTCTAGATGTAAGTGTTGGTGATGAATTCAACACTTCTATAAAATCTTCGTCCTCAGTAAGTAGGTGCCAGTGTTTTGTGAAGATACGTTTTAAATCTTGCCACTGTGTATTATAAGTGCCAATAAAGCGTATTACCTCTTTGGTGTCAGTCCTCGCTTTATTTTTCGTCAAAAGCATGTCTCTTTGTGTGTATTTGGCTCTTTTGTATGCTTTCTGGACTACATTCTTACTATACCCTCTGTCATAGAACCGCTGACTCATTTCTCCTGCCTTAGTTGTAAACTCTGCCAATGTGGAGCAGTTGCGTCGAAGGCGGAGAAATTGTTCCGTGGGTATATTTTGGACAAGATGATTGGGATGGTGGCTGTCCGCCTGTAGAATGCTATTAGTGGCTGTGGGTTTTCTAAACAGTGTGGTTTGCAGATACCCATCAGTTTCCTTGTAAATAGTTATGTCCAAAAAGTCAATGCGATTTTTATCCATTTGCATAGTTATTTTTAAATTGAATTTGTTGTTATTCAATTTCTCACAGAACTCATGTAAGAGGTCTGATGGGCCCTTCCACAGCATGAAGATATCGTCAATGTACCGGACCCACATAATAATGTTGTCCGTGTACATTTCCAGGTCACAGCCGAAAACCACGGTTTCTTCCACCAGCCTAGATATAGATTGGCGTAGGTGGGGGCACAAGTGGTTCCCATGGCTGTGCCCTGGATTTGATGGTAATACTTCCCATTGAATATGAAGAAGTTGCTTTTGAGTACAAATTCTAAAAGGTTGGTGACAAAGGCATTGTGTTTTTTAGCTTCTGTATCTCTAGATCTTAGAAAGAAGGTAACTGCCCCTAGACCAAATCCATGTGGGATGCTAGTGTATAAATTCACTACATCTAGGCCTACCAGGTAAGTGTCATCGTCAATTTGTACATTATCTATTCTCAGCAATATATTTTTAGTATCTTTCAAGTGTGATGGGAGTGAGCTCACAAATGGTCTTAAAAATTTGTCGAGGTATATGCTGGCATTTGAGGTTACATTTCCTATCCCTGACACAATCGGTCTTCCGGGAGGTGGGGATAGTCCTTTGTGTACCTTCGCCAGGTGATAAAATGTGGCTATCCTACGGTGAGGTATGAGAATGAATTTGTATTCTGTTTTTGTGATCACTTTGTTCTCTAAACCTTCCTTCAGGATGGTAGTTAATTTGGTCTTAAAAGAGTCAGTAGGGTCTATGTCAAGTATTTTGTAACATTTTGGATCTTTAAGCAGATTTACACATTCCTGGATATAGTTAGTTTTATCTAAAATCACTATATTGCCCCCCTTGTCAGAAGGTTTTATGATGATGTTTGTGTCTGTTTCCAGATCTTTTAAAGCTTCTATTTCTCTAATAGATATATTACTGGATTTTTTTGTTGTTTGCGTGTGTAATTCTTCGATTTCTTTCGTAATTAAATTAGTAAAGACCTCAATGTTGGAGCACGTCTCCATAGCGGGCATAAATTTGGATTTATTCCTTAAATTCGTGAATGGGCCTTCCCTTGGTGGTTTTTCCCTTTCCTTAAGTAGGTCTCCAAGGAGTCGTATATTCATACGGTCAATGTGATCGTATCCCTCCATGGGTGTGTTAAGATTAAGTCTCTTCTCGCGTCTGGTGTGAAACTTATGAAGTAATAGTTTGCGCGAGAAGAGATTTAGATCTTTAATACACTCAAATTTGTTAATTAGGTTAGTGGGGCAGTAGGATAATCCCTTCGATAGGACCGACATGTGAGCTGAGGTCAATACTTTATGAGATAAGTTGATTATCTGCGAAACCTCCTTTTCCTTGAACCCCTCTCCCTGTATTGGGATCTGTACCCCCAACGGTCCCTGTCTCTCAGTTGGTTTTGATTTAGATTTTGTGCCCCCTCTCCTTGTTCTCTTCCGTCTCTGTTTGTATTTTGGGGGGCAGGATGTTCTAAAATATCAGACGGGGTGTAATTTAATCTCTGTTCGTTGGTGTTGTTGGGTGCGTGACTTGTATCTAGGTCTGTGTCTCTATTATCCCATTCTGTGGAAGAATCCCCTGTATTGGGATATTTTCCAGAGGGTGGGGGAAAAGGCGTGTTTTTTTGCGAAATATTTTCCCTTCTTCGAAATCCTTTACATCACGCAAATACTTTTTTTGTTTTCGTTCAGTTATATCTGCTTTAATTTTGCTTATGTTGGTTTTAAGCTTTTTATCCAGGTTATCAAATTCGGAATGGTCTTTCCAAGTGTGTGCAGTCTCTAATAGTACTGTGATGTTTGTGTTGGTTTTCTCTAGTTTTTTCTGTTCCTATTCTATCAGAAATGTCATCAACTTTTCTGAGCAGTCTAGTAAAAGGTTGAGCAGTGTTTGAACATTACCTATCTAAAGGTTGAGCAGTGTTTGAACATTACCTTTTCTAAACGGTTGAGCAGTGTTTGAACATTACCTATCACCTCACATCTTATCCTGTTCACGTCACCCTACACCCAGCTCACTTCATGGCCAGCTAAGTCCAACCTGGACACTGCTCACTGGACTCCTGACCCAGCTAAGCCCAACTTGGGCCTAGCGCAACCCCCAACAAAGTAGAGAGCTTCCGTCTAGCTGTATCTGGTACCTTAATCAGACACAGCTGCGCAGTGTCAAATGACTTTGGAAAGTGCAATAATTATGCTCTGCAAAAGACAGAGGCACACCTGTGGCCAGACCTCCCATAGAAATAATATAGCATGTTTAATGAGACACGTGGGGGACTGGATTCTAGACACAAGCTACTACTCTGCTCTGGAACTAGAAAGACTATTCTCCCACCGATTACCATTGAGAGAGATACTGCACATGAGATAGAGCGATATCCCACAAATCAAAAAGCACAAGATTCTACTAAGGGACACCATAGAAACCTGGAAAACCGTAAGAAAAATATATACTTTCATACTTACCAATCCAAGGGAACTCCAAATTTTTCCCAGACTCCACACAATCTTCATTTTTGCTGCGCAGAGAGAAATAATTCACCAAATCTACGTAAGTACCAGCACTCACTGTCTAATAGCTAAATGATGAAAACAGTTGTAATGCAGAATAAACATTTAATAATAAAACGAACCAGAAATAAATCAAATGTGTTTGCAGAAAACAGTATCACAAATGGGCATGTCACAAAGTGAGGGGTGACATGCCCATTTGTGACATGCCCATTTGTGATACTGGTTTCTGCAAACACATTTGATTTATTTCTGGTCCGTTTTATTATTAAATGTTTATTCTGCATTACAACTGTTTTCATCATTTAGCTATTAGACAGTGAGTGCTGGTACTTACGTAGATTTGTTAGTACTATACAGGGGAATAAGGGTCCCCTTTTGTTCCGTGCACCCTGCAATTGCATACATTTAACATTATCAGAGTGCTGTCTATCGTCCCCTTTTACCCTTAAATAATTCACCAAATCTCTTAATAGATAGGGATAAACAAGAGTGTATGGAATTTGAAATAGGATATCCCCCCAAAACCCTCATTCTCACACATGCAGGTAATTAGCAATTGTAAAAAACTGCTACATTCTAAGACGTGTACTTCAAAATAACAAAATAGATACTTATTTTAACCTAAATAGGCAAGAAATATACACTATCAGAACTATACAATCTCATTAGGGACCAGAACATGGAGGGAACACACGCAAATACACCCAGAGCTTGGAAACCAGACTTTATGAAAATACAAAATTTGGAACAACTGATAAAAGGCAACCAGAGGATAAAAATATGTATAACCTCCGAGGACTGGAGGGAAATGCAGTTAAAAATAACACATAGGTATTAGATAGCTTTTACAAGACAGATCAAGACCAGGACAGAAGACACTTCTAAATGCCCTAAAAGTAAGGAAATGAAAGCAGACCTTAAACACTATCTCTGGACATGCAAATACACTGTATATCGAAATATCGGGACCTAGTAATACACTATATATATATACCAAGCTAAAAACTCTGCAGGTGAAATTTTTGCAATTTTCGCTAACACAGAGACAGGGACCATAGTAGACGAATTAATAAGACTGTTCTAAGACTAACATAAATCATTTTATTAGCAGCAAGGAGTGCAATGGGCTTGATTTGCTGGCCAATCATCTAATTTAACCAACCATCTATTGAAACTCTCCACACTCTGCTGTATAAATTAATGACTATAGACAGAATATAAACTAGTTTGGACATATTTAGGATGATGGATGATTTTGTACGAGATTGAACTGGTTTCTAGAGGGCACAAATATGGACCTGAAGAATGACACAGGATCAAGGATCCAGCATTAGCACTAACGTGGTGGTGCACATAACACTCTAAATCATAATACTACAGTAATAGATTTACCCACTAGGTTTATGCATGGAAAACATTTCAAAGAATCTTATCACAAATCTCAGTAAAGAGAATTTGTTCTCCCAACACTACTAGATGAAGTTACAGAAATGTTACGTAGATGTTCATTTGTTTATGTAGGATAGGAAAAACAAAGAATATTGAGGATATCTTCATGATGAAGAACAGCACAGATATATCCAAAACCAAGATAACCAAGATAACATCCATGTGTGAATAAAATTAAAATCTAGCTCAGAATTAATTTGAGTATAAGAAACAATCAAAAAATCAGTGGTGCCACATAACCCCCCTTAGAGAGAACCGATGATCATAAAACATTGTATGTGTCATATTTTCCTTGTAGAGTATAAACTACAATTGTACACATGAAATATGTTCCTCTAATAAAGGTATTTGGAAAAAAAGACCACCTTATGCATAGCATTTTGAGGCACCAAATACGAGACACAGCTTTCAAGACATGAAACATTAAACACATACAGATGTCATGGGTGCAGGGCATGTCCATCTACAGTCTCCACCAAAGTCTTTCATAACTGGAATAACAGTAAAGTGTATAACATCAGGAAATTAATCCACTGCTTGTCCACAGGCGTCATATACTTAGCTGTCTGCACATGTGCAAAGAAGTATTAGGGCAAAACTAGGAGGCAATATAGAGGTAGGATTCTTAGCATTTTGGCTCAATTAGAAACCACCTAGATACCCCAAATGCCAAGCCCATGAATGACACCCACTCTGGGGGCACACAAATATTGAAATTAATCGGCATTGATCATATTAGCCTTGGCTTCCAGGGGGTCAACTGGGACAAAGCCTTACTTATGAGGGAGTCCAGCTATATTTTTACCCTCAAGATTCTGTCACCACAGGGACTTAATCAGGGGTTCATCTTTCCTCATTTTTTTACATCCTATAGTTAGACATTGGGAAACCTCCCACCCCTCCATGATGTTACAATCACACCCCATGGTCAATGGCCATATTTAGAATTTAGTGGCCTCCTTTCCATTACTCTATATGGGATTTAGCCATTGTTCATTGAACCTTATACCCATTTCACCCATGTGACGACCAACAGAGGGATTGAACTAAATACTCCTGGGTGACCGTACTCCCCACCCCCCTAGATGAAGATACAAATGCTCATCTAATGATTCACTTCTGTGAATATAGGGCTAAGAATTCTGCGGTAAGATGTCATCCAATACCACTATCCATGACACATTATCATTGAATGCAATATTCCCCAATACCCATATCTGACTTAAACCTAAAAAGTACTCACTTTTTCAATGCAAAAAATATGTCTGATCACGGTTTACCTGTAAGAATGGCCTGATATCCGACACAAGTATGACACTGGATTGTCAATGGTTCTCTGAAACACGTGGGTCATTTCTATACTCTAGTGACAGAACACTTAAAAAAAAAAGAAACTTGTATTTTATTGGTTTTACAAATTATAGAGGGGGAAGATGGGTACAGAAAATAGAAAGAGGATGTGGTGTGTGTGTGTTGGGGGGGGGGGGTTACACCCATATAGCCTCCATACAGGGAACAAACAGATAGTTATGCATAGTTGTATCAAAATTAACAGCATTTCGGACCGTATGGCTAACATTGAGATCTACTGTCAGGAGTTAAGTTGGATTTTGTTCCATGTAAGTCACCCATGGATCCCAGACTGTCAAAAATCTATTGTATCTGTCGGAAATTCAGCTGGAAAGTTCCTCCATGGTCATTATATGGTTTAGCTTGTGTTTAACTCCTGTAAGGGGTAGTGGGGAGGGAGGTCATTTTGTTTCCAGTGTCACGTGACCACTGCCTTCGCTGCTAACAGGATTTGCTTTACCAAAAGTTCCATATTCCTCTCTATATCCTCTAATGGCCTTAGAATTAGCACAGTTTCCATATTCCACAGCACAGCTATTCCCAAGACTTTTTAAAATTAATTTTCTAATATTTGCCCAGAAGAGAATGATTTTGGGGCAAGACCATCAGATATGTTTATATGTGCCTATATGGTCGCAGTTGCACCAGCACAGAGGAGAGGTTAATGGGAAGAAAGAGTGTAGGCATGCAGAAGTGTAGTACCATATGTGCAGTATTTTGAGATTGATTTCCCTAACTGCTGAGCATCTGAAGTCTTTGGCTTTCTTATCATATATATTTTCCCAATCCCCCACCTCTAAGGGTCTATATCTTTTTTGCAGTCTGAAATGTTTTTACTTGAACTGAATTGTTGTAATAGGGTCTGGTAGAATTGGGCAATTGTCTCCTTGTGATATTCTCCTGACTGTTACATGTTCTCAAATGAGGTATGGGGCCTACTCGAGCTTTCATTTGACTTTAGCGAGGAGACATAGGGGGCTATGCACTAAGCTCCGTAAAATGGCTTTAAGAGCGTAAAGTGCTTTGTGAACATGATATTCCGCTCTGCGCGATTCACAGAGCAGCGCTAACAGGCACTTTCCGTTTTTAAACTGCCTTTTTCCCTGACATTTTTCTAACTCCCAACAAACCCGTACGATCAGCTAAATAAGCAGATTTCTGCCCTTCTGCGGGATTCTCTCAGCTACGCTAAGAGATCGTTCTTTAAAAACCCGCCGAACAAAACACCCCAGCCCAAGGCAGGCAGAAAAGAATCAAGACTTAGAAAAATGTATTTGTTTACATTTTTGCAGGCACACCATCCATACAACAGGCCGGCGGGTGTCCCCGGATGACGCCGCGGGGGTCCCCGAGGGAAGCCGGGGGTCCCGTGGGTGTCCCCGGCTGACCCCACGGGGGTCCCTAGCTCACCAAGCGGGGGTCCCCGCGGGAGTGCGGGGGTCCCTGCAGGAGTTCGGGGTCCCCGAGGCCGTCCCGGGGTCCTCGCAGGAGTCCCGGGGTACCCGCGGGCCTGCGGTACCAATGTTGTGCCTCCAAAAAAATAAACAATAATTATAACTAAATACACCCTCCTCCCCCCACCCCCTAACACATACAATACAGTAATGGGCAAAATTACTATTATTCACATATGGATAATAATGGATTTGGCCATTTCAAATACATATAAATTACAATAAATACAGTAAATATATATTACACTTACCTTTTCCAGGCACCCACGATAAAGGCCGACTTTATCCTCAGCTTCATCCTGCCCATATCCCTCCGGTGCTGCAAAACATACAAAACAGTCAAAAGAGCAAATGTAATGTCCCCTAACCCCTTAATCACCTTAGTGGTCATTAACCGCTACAGTCATTAAGGGGTTAACCCACCCTGCCCCCATTCATTTGTACAGTGGGATATATATATCCCTGTATGTCTATCCATCTAGATATACATAACATACAGGGACAATAAAAGAGCATAAAAAAACAATGCATTTACATCCACAAATCACATACAATACACCCATTCAGTGTGCCTGAATGTATGTATATCCATAGGGACATAGAGCAATTCAGGGGCATTAAATGGAAATGGAAAAAAAATACACTTTAAAAAAAAAAATAAAAAAACTGTTATTTCCATAGCAGATAGCCGCTAAAGTAAGGAATTATTGGTTATTGTTGTGTGTTTTGACAGTAGTGTAGATGTGTAGGGGGTCTCCAGAGCTGAACCGCATTGGTTTCAGCCTCGGGGACCCCCTACTTCAGGAGATAAAGGCCCCGTTATGGGGTGCCGGTATCCCCTGCACTTTCAAGCTTCCGCGTCACGTGACCGGGACATTTACATTCTGCAGGGGATACTGGCACCCCATAACGGGGCCTGTATCTCCTGAAGCAGGGGGTCCCCGAGGCTGAAACCAATGCGGTTCAGCTCGGGAGACACCCTGCTCATGTACACTATTGTTAAAATGATTTAATTTAGTGTACGATCGCCTGTAACAACCTTGCATGGAGATGCCAAATCTCCATGCAAATGTAACATGCGGCTTTTTTTTTCTATCAGATACCGTACGTGAAGTTTCAGTGCGCTAGCAGGGGGAAAAATACAACACGCACTGTATGGCTGTTTTGAGCCCGTCCGCTATAAAATGGGCTGAAGGGCTTAGTGAATCGCGACTCTGGCTTCACTTTTTATTGGGCGGGTTATTTTTTTTCACCCTGACGGATAATCACAGAGCTTAGTGCATAGGCCCCATAGTGCTTCAACTGCAGATATCGAAATAGGTGTGAGTTTGGGATTCCGTACTCCTCTTTAAATTCATAGAATGTCTTTATCTTGCCCGCTTTTTGTATGTCTTTATGGATGACAGGTATTTTCTGTCCCAAATTTTATAAACATTTGAATGATATGCTGGAGTAAAATCAGGGCTGGATCTGATAAGTGTCAATGGCGAAGGGATAGACGAGACCTGTTTGTGTCTACAGTTTTATCCCAGATGTGTCTAGAGTGTGCAATAACTGGGTGGTTCCTGTAATATGTTAACCTGTTTTCCATTTTTAGCCACAGAAGTGTCACCAAATCAGTGGTCAGTGCTTCCGATATTTCGATATCTACACAGGGTTTGGTACCCGACCCTGCCAACCAATAAATTAACGGGCTCAAAAAGTGGAATCAAAGGCTGGTAGGTTAATAGAGCACATGTTTCTGCAGAAACGAGGAATAAATGTAGATGGAGAAGGGGAGAAGCGAGAGAGAGAAAATTAGATCAGGTGATGGTAAGAGAAAGGAAAGGGGGAAATGGAGAAATCAGAGAGAGAAAAGTTTTTAGTGAAAACCAGGTCTAGGTAGTGGCTATCCTTGTTGTTGCTGGCTGCAGTCCACTGTTGAAGGCAAAAAGTAGAAGTTAGAGAGAGAAAGCTGGAAGCCAAAGGGAGAGAGGTGTCATCAATGTTGCAGTTGAAGTCCCCAAGGAGAAGAAAAGGGGAGCATGAGGAGAGAAAGAAAGAGAGACAGGATTCAAAGTGAGAGAGAAAGGCAGAAGGGGGATGAGTAGAGGTAGGAGGGCGATAGAAGACTGCAACTTGGACAGGAAGTGGAGAGAAAATCGGGATAGTGTGAGGCCTCAAAGGAGAGAAAAGCAAGTGAGGGAGGAATAGGAAGTGTTCGGTAGCAGCAGAGAAAGGAGAGGATGTGGGAAACAGTATGTGGAAGAAAAAACACAGACAACTTAAGATCAGGATCCTGGATAACCTAGGCTTGATCAGGAATGACCTTGACACCCCAATAGCAAGGCACATAATAGGAATGTGTATCCGGAATATTAGGTCCACACAAATGGGATTGGGATAAGTCACTGTTCAAAAGGGAATTAAGGTTAATTTACCATTTGCACTCACTGACACCACATGGACTGAATGACAGTTTCATCTTTTCCCAATTTATCTAGATGGGCTTTATTGATTGTATTTTGATTAGAGCACTACCCACCCACTGGTCCTCTGGAGACTCCTATTTTAGTCATCCTGGGTTATTTCATATGTATTTCACTAAACAACAAAAAACAAGGCAGCGCTAATACTAAAAAAGACCAGCAGCCTATGATATAACTCTGACGCCCTATGTCAGATAGGAAGGAAGAGAAAAGGTTATATCTATGGCGCTTAGCCTAGAGATAAATAATATACAACCAGATGGGAGTGGATGTCGTCTGGGGTTCTCCTCATGAAGACGGTCAACTTGCTTGGTTATGTATTTGTTTTTAAGTCTATTTTAATTTAGGATCTTTGTCTCATTTTTTTAAACTTATATTCATACTCCTATGTGCTCTTGTTTTTGAGGGGTTAATTGTAGTCAGTGCACACTCGCGTGGTGCCACAAAGAGATAACGTTTCTTGCTCAAGGTCACAAGGAGCTGACACTGATAATTGAACCAGGTTTCCCTGAATCAAACTCATTGTTATTGTGTTAGGAATCTGATTTTTCTTCGCCGACCGCGCAACACACAGACTACCCTCAGGGAGACTCAGGGCGCGCAGCACAACCTCCGCTTACCTGCCTCCAAGGGCCGTCAGCTCCACTGTCGCCGCAGGGCCCCTCCCCTCGGTGGCCCCACCGCTCCTCCTCCTCAGTGAAAACCAGGGGAAAGGGGAAAGGGAAGAGAGGGGGGAAAGGGATAAGGAAGGCTCCCGCATCAGCTAAAGTAGAGAGGGTAATGGATTGATAGTCAAGGATCATATACAGGTGCAAAAGGGGACAGGGGATAATGCAAACAAACAAACAAAAGATTCCCCCTTGAATGCACTCGGATAGATCAATATGTAGTAATGGAGTATATTAAAATCCTTTTAATCAATAATAAAATAGTATATAGTAATTTTCTATACAATTACTATTTTATTATTGATTAAAAGGATTTTAATATACTCCATTACTACATATTGATCTATCCGAGTGCATTCAAGGGAGAACCTCCTCCTCAGTGGTAGGCGCGGTCCCGCACGCACACGTGTTTCCTCCTCCAACGCTGGTCGTGTGCACATGCAGCTTACAGAGCTCTGCCCCTGTACACCACACGGGTGTAATCAGAGTGCTACCAGTGCTCACCTGGGTTGTATCAGCCACACCTATCCAGAGAGGCTCCCTGCAGTCCTCCTGACCCGCCTCCATCCCTGATTGGTCAGCCCAGCCTTATCTAGCCCTCACTCATCGCTCGACATAGTCTCTGTATGTAAGTGTTTGGTGTACTCTCGGTTACTACAGGTTTTGAAGGCTCGTACGACTACGCCCTTTGGTTCTAGACTTCGGCTCTCCTTGGACTACGTATTCTCTGGCATCCCACGATCACGGCTTAGACTTCAACCTTCCTCATCTCTCCGCTCTCTGACCTCGGCAAGGCAATCACTATTCTTCTCCTATACCCGGTACCGGCAAGTTTTGTCTACGTTAATTTTTTCTGGCCTGGCAATCTTAACACCACACTCCGGACTCGCTCCCTTTGCTGCGGGTTCGTGTATCTCTACTTCCTCCTTCGGCACAGGGGACGGATCTGGTCTGCGGGCAGCACCGTCATAACATTTTGTTGAGCACACAAGAGGCAGACCAGACTTGAAATTCCAGTTGGCAAAATCTGCCTCCCCTTTTCAAAGCCTATCTTGGTTGCTGGTATCTACCGCCCCCTAAAGCCCCTCTACAGTCCCTGACTGATATCACCCAGTTTATTGGCTCCATTTCCTCTCTGAATGAAAAGAGTGAGCTGCTAGTTCTTGGGGATTTCAACTTCAATTGGCTTGACCCTAAAAACCACACAATCCAGATACAAATCAAATCGCTTAACCTATCGCAACTCATTTCCCAACCCACACGGACAAACCTGAAATCGCACAACCATTCCTTGCTAGACTGGATTATCTCCTCAAATCTCAGCAGAATCCAATCCTCTGGCATCCTTCCTGACATTTTCAGTGACCATGCAATAGTGTACTGTGTAAGGAAAATTAAACCACCCCAATCAAGCCCTAAAGTTCTCCTCACTAGAAAATTTAGAAACTTTAACCCACAACAGTTTCTGACTGACCTTACTAACTGCCCCTGGCACAGAATCGATTTAATTCCCGACCCTGATTCTGTGCTTGACTATTTCCAGTCCGAGTTCTTAAAATTCTGTGATACCCATGCTCCACTACGCAGAAAAAGGGTACGGGGTGCCCACCTTCCATGGGTTACACCTGACCTTATAACACTCTACCAGTTCAGGGATGCCTTGTGGAAAAGCTACAAAGTAATTGGCACTACCAAGGATCTCAATCACTACAAATGCCTGCGTAACATGTGCACAAGGAAAACAAGGCATGCAAAAGCACAATATTACTCTGACCATCTCCTCCTGAATACATCAAACCCAGCTAACTTCTGGAACGTTATCAACAACATATTCTAGCCTTCTAACCATCAACAGCCAAGTAATATCACTAAGGGGGATATTACTCTGACAAACCTCACTGACATTGCAAATGCATTCAATGATTACATTGTGGGGTGTGCTACTAACTAATTAGCGAAACGTAACCAAAACCACAAACCTGAATCTCATCCTGGGAGTACCCATATAGCCCCACCTCCTCCCAACACTGCCCACAATTTTCAATTTGGCCCAGTATCCGAAGAGGAGGTTACACAAGCGCTCCTCAAATTAAAACTAAGCAGCCAATGTGGACCTGACCTACTACAATCTAGGTTCCTAAGACTTGGTGCCCCAGCAATTGCCAAACCAATTGCTTCCATAGTCAACTCTATCCTGTCTGTAGGCCATAACCCTAACACCTGGAAAACTGCCAGCGTTGTCCCAATCTTCAAAAGTGGGCACAAAAACAGTGTCACAAACTACAGGCCAATCTCCCTTCTCCCAATACTATCCAAAGTCATGGGAAAATGTGTCCACTCCCAATTAAGCGATTACTACACCAAGACAAATTTCCCTAGCCAATTCCAATCTGGCTTTCGCCCCAAACACTCGGGGGTCAACTCACTGGTGCAATTTTCCTAGATTTTGCAATGCTTTTGATACTATTGATCATGCTATCCTGCTTAACAAACTCCAGAGCTCTGGAATAGGGCAGCATGCTTTAAACTGGTTTCAGTCCTACCTATCAGGTAGATCCCAACATGTGTCTAGCTCAGGCTCTAACTTCAACCCCTTGGATATCACCTGTGGCATCCCGCAAGGCTCTGTTCTGGGGCCCCTACTCTTCTCAGTGTTCATCAATGATCTTCCCACAGCTTGCAAGGACGCTTCAATTCACATGTATGCAGATGACACTATCCTATATGCGCACAGCCACAGCCTCTCTGACCTTGAACACATATTTCAGTCTGACTTTTTGAGACTCGAAAACTGGATTTCCCAAAACAAACTGTTTTTAAACACTGAGAAGACTGTAACAATGGTATTTGGGACCAAGACTAAATTTTTAAAGCTTCCAGTGACTGAGCTCCAGATCAGAACCATCGCTAACACCACCCTAACTCCTGTTACTAGTTTTAAATACCTGGACATATGGTTTGACTCCCACTTAACATTCTGAATGCATATTGATACCCTTACATCCAAAACCTATGTCAAACTAGGTGTACTTTACAGGAACAAATCCTCCCTAAGCCTGCTGGTAAGAACGCGTATCGCACAGCAGATGCTAATGTCAATTATCGACTATGGAGACATAGTATATGGCTCGGCACCCCAAATCCACCTTAGCAAACTTGACACCATCTACAATTCAAATTGTTGTTTCGTTCTCCAATGCAACTACAACACACATCACTGCAAAATGCTCAAAGAACTAGATTGATCATCACTTGAGTCTAGGCGCAAAGTTCACCTTTCCTGTCTTGCCTTCAAATACTTTCTGGGCAAGCAACCCATCTATCTGAACAAGCTCCTCAGTCCTACCACATGCAGCACTTATCATCTGAGATCAGACTCCAAAAGACTTTGCATGGTCCCAAGGCTCAACAAAGTATCCGGCCGCTCCTCCTTCTCTTACCATGCACCCCAAAACTGGAACAATCTACCGGAGACTCTCACATCCACCACCAGTTTAAATTCTTTCAAAACTAAGGCTGTCTCACATTTTAATCTGGTCTGTAACTGCTACATACGCCTATAATATACATCTCCTCTAGCTGTGCATGCAATGTATTGTATATAATGTATACCTTGTTCATTTATGTAACTGTATTTGTAACCATGTATTATTTATCATTAACTATGTCCAGGACATACTTGAAAACGAGAGGTAACTCTCAATGTATTACTTCCTGATAAAACATTTTATAAATAAATAAATAAAAGACTGAACTAAGGCAGTTTCTCTCCTATCTGCTTCAGCAAAACCAGGCCATGGCGGATCAAATTGTGGCTTTAACGCGTCAGGTCGCGGTACTCTCGGCCGAGTACCAGCCAACTCCTCTTCTGGCGTTAACCCCCAGCCCCCAAGCGTAGCATTTGCTAGCAGCTCTGACGTAAAAATTCCGCCTCCCAAACCCTACACTGGCGAACCGCAAGAATGTAGGGGTTTTCTCAACCAGTGTGAGGTGCAGTTCAAAATGGCCCCCCATCACTTTGATACTGGACGTAAGAAGGTAGCCTACATTTATAACCTCCTGATGGGCAGCGCCCTGGCTAGGGCCTCCCCGGTCTGGGCGCAACGTTCTGACCTTACCAGCATTATCTAGCCTTTAAGGCCGAGTTCCAACAAGTATTCGATTCCCCTGCACGCCGGGAGATGGCATCTGTTTCTCTCCTTCAGATCACACAAAGGCGACGAATGGTGACGCAGAATGCCGTGTTGTTCCAGACTCTCGCAGCCGAGACTAACTGGGGACAGGAGGCTCTTGTCTCTGTATTCTGGCAATGCCTGTCTGATCCCATCAAGGATGAACTTGCTCGTCAACCCAGGCCAGATCAATTGGAGGTTCTCATCGAACTAGCAGTCCGAGTGGATCAACGCATCCAGGTACGCCGCTCCGATCGTCAGCACTCTCGTTTTTCTAATTTCCAAACTCACAACTTCAGTACTCCTGCGGGTACAAGTACCACCACTCCTCTTCGTCCTGCCTTGGAGCTACATGAGCCAATGCAACTGGGGGGTACAACGCATCCACACACCTGTACGGCAATTCCACCACACCAGGGGATTGTGTTTCTACTGCGGATCCGCTGAGCACCTGGTTCGGGAATGTCTTCTGCGACTGGGAAACGGGAACACCCAAGTGAGTACAGAGGGGCTCTCGCTGGGTGTCATGTCTCCTCGCCCCCTCCTTAAGGGTGAATTCCCTAAGAAGCTCACCATACCTGTCTCTCTTATGGGCGATAACTTTCATACCTCTACCACAGCGTTCATTGACTCGGGAGCAGGAGGAAACTTTATGATCTTGAATTCGCCAGGCTGAACCACATACCGCTTGTGAGGAAGGAGAGCCCCATTGCACTAGTCAGTATAGACGGACATCCTCTTACCCGGCATACATCTCCTTAGAGATGGCTCCTCTCCTTCTGACCTCCCATTCGCACAAGGAGACCCTAGTCCTCGATGCCATCCATGCTCCTGGAACACCTATAACCCTTGGTCTTCCGTGGTTACAGCTAAACAATCCTCTGATTGATTGGACTTCCTCTTCACCCATCACTTAAAAACTGAGGTCAGGCAAAGCATCCCAACTTTTGGCTAATACTTCCGTTCCTGAGACTATCCTTCCCTCCGTTTACCATCAATTCCGGGACATTTTCAATAAGGTCCAGTCGGATCTTTTGCCCCCTCACAGGACCTATGATTCTCCGATCGATCTTGTTCCAGGTTACAGTTTGCCTAAATCCAAGACCTACCCCTTGTCTCTACCAGAGTCTCAGGCCATGGACGAATATATCCAAGTAAACCTCAAGAAGTGTTTCATTCGCCCCTCCAACTCCCCAGCAGGGGCTGGATTTTTCTTTGTGAAGAAGAAAGATGGCTCGTTAAGGCCTTGCATTGATTACAGGGGTTTGAATCGCATCACCGTTAAAAATTGTTACCCCCTTTCCCTCATTACCGAAGTCTTTGATAAACTACAAGGGGCTAAGATTTTTTCCAAGTTGGATCTACGTGGAGCCTATAATCTGGTGTGCATCAGACAGGGGGACGAATGGAAGACGGCATTCAACACATGTAGCGGCCACTACGAGTATCATCTAATGCCCTTCGGGTTATGTAATGCCCCAGCAGTCTTCCAGGACTTTATCAACGATGTTTTTCGTAAGGTACTCAACATTTTGTAATAGTTTACTTGGATGACATCCTGATTTTTTTCTCAAGACCTCCAGGATCATATTCGCCACACCTCCCACGTTTTCTCTCGCCTCCGTGAACACCACCTGTACGCCAAGCTGGAGAAGTGCACCTTCCACCAGACCTCAACCCAATTCCAGGGTTACATCATTTCTGACGAGGGTTTTATGATGGATCCCGGTTAACTTCAGGCAGTGACTGAATGGCCAAGACCCGATACTATCAAGGCCATACAACGCATTTTGCGGTTCGCGAATTACTTTCGCAAGTTTATACGTAATTTTTCTACCATTGTGGCGCCCCTTACAGCTCTTACGAAGAAAGGGGCTGACCCATCTGCTTGGTCACCTAACGCTCACTCCGCCTTCAAGGTACTCAAGGAAGCATTTGTATCCACACCTATCCTCCGTCATCCTAACACCAATCTCCCCTTTGTGTTGGAAGTCGACGCCTCCGATTGCGGCGCAGGGGCAGTGCTGTTTCAGAGACCTACCCCCCAAGACAAGTTACACCCCTGTGCATATTTCTCCAAGAAATTCTCACCGGCTGAGAGGAATTACGAAGTGGGCAACATGAAGATGGCTCTCCAAGAGTGGAGACATCTCCTGGAGGGGTCAAAAGAACCGTTTACTATCCTCACGGATCACAGAAACCTTCTCTACTGTACATCGGGAACGCCCGACGACTTGGTCCATGACAGGCTCGTTGGTCTCTTTTTTTTCCAGGTTTGATTTTCACGTTTCTTATATTCCCGGGACAAAGAACGTAAAGGCGGACGCACTTTCCAGACAACATTCCTCTGAGGAGAGACCAGAGGAATCCTTGGAGACCATTCTCCCACAGGAGAGGATTCTCGCCACATCTACCTTCTAGAACCTCGATAAAATTATGCATGCTCAGAGACGCATTTCTAAGGACTTGGTGGTTCCCGACAGCAAACTCTTCATACCCCCCAAGTTTGTCCCTGAAGTCCTGACCTGGGGTCACTCTTCGAAATCCACAGGCCATCCAGGTTTTAAGAAGACTTTCGACCTTATTCGTCGGAATTTTTGGTGGCCCAAAATGTCCCAAGATATTTTGGAATATACCTGCGCTTGTCCTATCTGCGCGCAGAACAAGACACTTCGTAAAAAAAACCAAGGTTTCCTCCTTCCTCTTCCAGTCCCCGACCGTCCCTGATCCCATATTTCTATGGATTTCATCGTGGAGTTACCCAATTCCAGAGGAATGAACACAATCTTGGTGGTCGTAGATAGATTCTCTAAGGTGGCTCATTTTATCCCACTTAAAGGACTGCCCACCTCTCCCGCCCTCGCTGATATCTTTACGGATCAAATTTTTCGGATTCATGGGATCCCTTCTTCTATCGTTTCTGACAGAGGGCCCAAGTTTGTGTCCAAGTTTTGGAGAACTTTCACTAAGAGATTGGGCATCTCTTCCTCCTTCTCCTCTGCATATCACCAACAGTCCAATGGACAGATGGAGAAGATTAACCAGTCCCTGGAAAAGTACCTACTGTAAGATGGGCGGAGTATGCAGTTAATTCTGCCAAGAATGAAACCACCCGTGAATCGCCATTTTTTTATAAATGATGGGTTTCACCCTCCCTGCTTGCCCATATCCAACATTCCTTCTGGGGTACCGGCCGTAGACGAACGCATTTCTTCTCTCCAAACAGCATGGCCCAGGATTAAAACGACCATTAAAACAGATCTAAACTTCAGGCCGATCGCCGCCGTCGTCCTGCGCCCAGGTACAGGCCAGGGGATTTGGTATGCCTCTCCTCTAAAAATATCCACTTAAAGGTACCATCGCCAAAATTGGCACCTAAATTCCTGGGTCCTTTTCCTATTTTAGAACAGATCAATCCTGTGGCATTTCGCCTCCAGCTACCACACAGTAAGAAGATTCCCAATGTTTTTCATGTTTCTCTCTTAAAACCTTTTGTCTCCAGTCATTTCTTCCCGGACCAGACTCGCAAGCCGGATCCAGTTACCATCCAAAATAACGAATGAGGTTCAATCTCTATTGGATTCCCGCGTATCCAGGGGTCAACTCCAGTTCCTGGTACAATGGAAAGGTTTTGGACCCGAGGAGAGGTCTTGGGTTCCTTTAAAGGACATTCATGCTCCGGCTCTTCTTAGAGCCTTCAGAAGGAGGTTTCCGGAGAAACCTTTTGAGGACCGTCCAGAGGCCGTTCCATAAGAGGGCGGTACTGCTAGGAATCTGATTTCTCAGCGCCGTCCGCGCAACACACAGACTACCCTCAGGGAGACTCAGGGTGCGCAGCGCAACCTCCACTTACCTGCCTCCACGGGCTGTTAGCTCTTCCATCGCCACAGGGCCCCTCCCCTTGGCGGCCCTACCGCTCCTCCTTCTCAGTGGCAGGCGGGGGTCCTCCATCCCGCATGCACATGTGTGTCCTACTCCAACGCTGGTTGCGTTCGCATGCAGCTTACAGAGCGCACGCCCAGCATCCACTCTTCTACTTCCACTCCTTCTATGAGGCTCCGCACCCATACACCGCACGGGTGTAATCAGAGTGCTACCAGTGCTCACCTGGGCTCTATCCGCCACACCTATCCAGAAAGGCTCCCTGCAGTCCTCCTGACCCGCCTCATCCCTGATTGGTCAGCCCAGCCTTATCTAGCATTATCTGAGCCCTCACTCATCGCTCGACATAGTCTCTGTATGGAAGTGTTTGGTGTACTCTCGGTTACTACAGGTTTTGACATGACTACCCCCTTTGGCTCTCGACTTTGGCACTCCTTGGACTATGTATTCTCTGGCATCCCACGATCACGGCTGGGACTTCAACCTTCCTCATCTCTCCGCTCCCTGACCTCGGCAAGGCAATCACTATTCTTCTCCTATACCCGGTACCGGCAAGTATTGTCTACGTTACTTATATCTGGCCTGGCTATGCTTAACACCACACTCCGGACTCGCTCCCTTTGCTGCGGGTGCGTGTATCTCTACTTCGCCCTTCGGCACAGGGGACGGGTCTGGTCTGCGGGCAGCAACGGCGTAACACATTGTTTACGGCATGCATGTCAAACTCCAGTCCTCGAGGGCCGCAAACAGGCCAGATTTTCAGGATATCCCTACTTCAGCACAGCTGGTTCAATTAGTGGCTCAGTATGATTGAGCCACTAATTGAGCCAGCTGTGCTGAAGTAGGGATATCCAGAAAATCTGGCCTGTTTGCAGCCCTCGAGGACTGGAATTTGACATGCATGGTTTACGGTGTCATTGTCTTTACTCACTGGGACATTCCTTTTCTTTACAGTCAATAATAATATATCATATTTTGTGCAAATAGTTTATAGTATTATTTAAACAGCCGTTTCTTTTTTTCTTTATGCTTTTTCAATTATTTTTTTAAAATATTTATTTAATTTATAATCAGATTTAGTTTGCACTCGTTTCTGCTGCTATTGGGTTGTGTTGGCACATTGCCATGGTGTTGCTCCTCCACTTCATTGCCATGGTGTTGCTCCTCAGGCTGGTTCCTGCTGTCTTCATGTATTGCACTATAATACTAGCACCATGACGTTATTCAATTGAGATGCTTCCTGCGCCATGATGTAATCAACCAGAAGATCCACAAGTCCCAGTCTAGGTCATGGCGTCCAGAGGGAGATAGATGATGGGCACTTAGTTGTGTTGCAAAAATGTGTACGTATGTCCCTAGTTTTGGGTCCTGATGAAGGTGCATGTACGTACTGATATGTTGAATGCTATTTTAACTCAAAGTTATTAAATTGACTATGACTTGATTAACGACTTGTTACTTTGGTGTGCTTTAATTTAGCTTTATTATATATTACATACCTACCCATATATCTGAGAGTGCCTGTACCACTTAAAATGATAGAGGAGAAAAGTACGGTAGTTCCCATTTCATTTGCTATATTTGTCCTGAAGGGTGTATGTGTCATATAGTAGCTTATGATAAAATCCTTTAAAATGTACCAACAGGATAGTTTTTCTTATTTTATGGATGGCATTAACTAAAGGAGTTTCGTAGCGGATGTGTCAATGGTTAGATGAATAGACAGTGTGTAGATGTTAGGCAAACACATTTTCAGAGAAAGGAGCAGGAAGGCAATTATAGATTGTTTTAATGAGTCAAAAAAGTAATGTTTTTAGTAGTTCATATGAGTAATCTCAGAGGATTCTGATTTTACAGCAAGTCAGCAGTGTTTCATTTTCTGCAATGTGAAAATTGTGGATTTAGAACAAAAAAGGTGTTTATTACATCTAAATCCTTTGGTCAATAGAATGTTATTACAAAGTATTTTTTCTTAAAGGGATTAAAATTAACATTTGGCAAAATTAATCCTTTCAATTAAAAAGAAGTAAAATGTCACAATAAAACAGGAATGGGTTTTGTATTAAAAAAAAGTAATAATTCTAATTAAAAATTAAAATAGAAATATACACAGGGGATAACATTAGTAACATACATATTATGCAAATTCACTTAATTCTATTACCATTGTAGGCTTCACCAATGCAAAAATACCAGCGTAGAAACTCATTTACAGTATTGTAAGATTTTTATTATTATGATTTTCAAATCTAGTTTCCTTTAAAAAAAATTGATTAATTAAAATGTTATTAACAAAATTGAAGTGTTTAAAACCATAAAAAATAAAGATATCATTATAATTACATAACAAATAATCAATAAACGAGTGTGTCTAAATAATATATTGTGTACTTTTTTTATTTTATCAACTATCACACAAATTTGAGACCTCTATTGAGAATATGTTGCTGTGAAAAAAGATGAAATATTGTAAATGTATTATTTGTTATTTGTTTTATTATTATTACTAAAAATTGTATTAATCATTTTTCAGAAATAAAGAAAAAGGGTACATAAAAAAGAAATAGGGGGGAGGAAATACAATGATACATATAGTCTGGAAATAGCACAATAGTGTGGGATTAGGGGAGGGGGGCAGCATTTGTACCTATGTAACATAGAGAACATCAGATTAAATACATCATAAATCAACTGTTCAGAGTATTTTAATCTAAATATAGGGATATACCTGCATGACGAAACCAAGGGGCCCAGGTCTCGGAAAATTGTGAGGTGGAGTCATTCAGGTAGGCTGAGAGTTTTTCCATATAAACTGTATGCCAGATTTTATTGTTTATTTGGTTTAGAGATGGAGGAGCAGATTGTTTCCAGTTCTTGGCGATTGTGCACCTACAGTATTAGCGTTTAAAATTTGGGTGACAACTTTAGCTTCTTTTTTGTTTTTATTGGCCATTGGTTTTCCTAGACATATATATATAGTGGATCATGTGAGACACTAATCCCCAGGATCCTATGTATTAAGGCGAACACTTCACTCCATGTTGGTTGGACTTTGGGGCATGACCAAAATATATGCATTATATTCCCCAATACTCCACAATCACACCAACACAATGGGGAGAGACCTGTGTGAAAAGAATGTAACCGAGTAGGAATCATATACCATCTGAATATTAACTTGTAGATATTTACCTTGTTCACAACACACAATGAATTTTTGGAGGCGGCCTCCAATATATCTTTCCATATATTGAGATCCAAATTGGTGTTTAAATCCTTCTCCCAGGAGATCATTTATTTATCAGGGGTTTGGCTGCTTTTGATGGGAGTCGAATTTTGGTATATCTTGGAGTTAATACCCTTTGTAAGGGGCTGGTGCAGACACCAATCCTCATATAAGATTAGATCATGGGATCGATTTGATTTGTAGATAGACTGGATATAGTGTCTATCTTGGAGATATTTGAAAAATTCAGAGGGAGGAATATCATGACTTGTTTGTAGTGACGCAAATGAAGGGACCTTCCCATGACGGAGAATATTGTTAACTCTTAAGAGTCCTTTTTGGACCCAAGAGTTGAATTGCTGATGACCCGTATAAAAGGAAAGAGAGGGGTCCGTAAACAGAGGTTGCATAAGGGATGGGAGACCGGTTAGTTGGAACCTGGGTTTAAGGGAGTCCCAGAGATTACAGGCAAAAATGATAAATCTCAGTTGGTCTAGATTTTTTATTACACCAGAGGAGATTCAAAGGGGGCTCTGCACTAAGCTGTGATAAGTCGTTTTAAGAACGCAAAGTGCTCTTAGAATGTGATGTTCCGCCGAACACGATTCACTAAGCCACGCAAACAGGCACTTTGCGTTCTTAAACTGACTTTTTCCTGGAAATTTTTCAAAGTCCAACTTTGATCGTTCGATAACCTGTTTGCGTTCAATTCTGCCCTTCTCCGGGATTCACTAAGTTACGCAAACTTATCGTACGCAAAAGTTGCGTGAGCAACACCCATACTACAGGCCGGCAGGTGTCCTCGAGGGAGGCCAGGGGTCCCGCGGGTGTCCCCGGCTGACCCCACGGGTGTTCGGGGGTCCCCGGCTCACCAAGCAGAGGTCCCCACGGTAGTGCGTGGGTCCCCACGGGAGTCCTGGGGTCACCGCAGGAGTCCCAGGGTACCCGCGGGCATGCAGTACCAATGTTGTGCCTCCAAAAAAATAAACAATATTTCTAACTAAATACACCCCCCTCACGCCACCCCCTAACACATACAATACAGTAATGGCCAAAATTACTAGTATCCACATATGGATAATAATGCATTTGCCCATTTAAAATACATATAAATTACAATAAATACAGTAAATACAGTAAATACATATTACACTTACTTTTTCCAGGCACCCACGATGAAGACCGTCTTCATCCTCATCTTCATCCTGCCCATGTCCTCCCCGGTGCTGCAAAACATACACACTAATCAAAATATCCAATGTAATGTTCCCTAAACCCTCAATCACCTTAGCGGTCATTAACCGCTACATTCATTAAGGGGTTAACCCACCCTCACCCACCACCCGGGAGGCCTAAATACCCTACCCCATTACCCATCCCATGAGGCCTAACCACCCTCACCCACTAACCCAGGCGGGAGGCCTACCCACATACCCTTGGGGCCAATACCCCCTTTTCCCACCCCCAGTACCCCCAAGAAAAACAATACACAGCCCCACAATAAACATCATTATATTTATTAAATACATAACCCACCCCCTGTGCCCCCCCATAAATACATTATTTATTATTTTACATACAGGGTTAATACCCCAGGCTCACGGGAGTCCCCGGTGGGCCTGATGGGTGTCTGTAAACCTCACAGTAGCCCAGCACCATGTTTCAAACAGGTCAGGAGGCCTGCGGATGGTCCCCACCAGGTGCCGTGGTCCATCAGGTGGTCTCCATGGGTCACCGTGGGCCACAATGGGGTCTCCACCGGTAGGCCCGCGGCTGTCTGGGGGGCCCCGGGTCAGACCCACAGGTGTCTGAGGGGCCTCGGGTGGTTCCCACGGGGGTTTGGGGGCCCACGGGTGGTCCCTATTACCGCAAAGGTAATAAAGGGGTTAAGCCACCCTGGCCTGATACCCACCCGTCACCCATTCTTTTGTACAGTGGCTTCATCATGCATATATATATATGTGTGTGTGTGTGTGTGTGTACACATGCATGGGAAGTCCATCCCAACTCTGATTGGCTCTAGTACCATGTGACAGGCTTTGAATGACATCACATCCGTTCTCCCCAAAGCCTCTGTCACATGGTCTACTAGAGCCAATCAGAGTAGGGATGTAGTTCCCATGCTCTGATTGGCTACCGTACCATGTGTGGGTGGCCATCTTTCTTTTGATGATGTCGTCTTAAAGGCAATTGAAGCACAGCCATTCTGATTGGCTGGCGTCATTGCCTTTAAATTACATCATCAATTTTTTTTAATTTTCGGCCATATCACATGATTTTTACGGCCCAATCAGGGCCAAGGGAACCATTTGACCAAAATGTGACGTCATAGGCCTAAAAAAGCCTATGTCGTCTCATTTTTAAGGCAGACGCCGAGGAGGAAGGTCCTCCTACAGAAGAAAAAAGGCCAGGGTGTGGCCGAAGAAGAGAAGAAGACCGCGGAAGAAAGCGGTAGAAGAATACAGATGAAGACCCCATAAAACTAAATGGATTACAAATAGAAGACACAGACCCCTGGATTGTTATGGTTTATTATTTTATGTTTTTTTATGGTTTTTTATTTTATGGGTTCCTGTCCGTGGATTAGTTTAAGAGTAAGCTGATCGACGGGAGTCAGGGAGTGGGTCAACTAATGGTAAATAAACTCCAAAAATGTTATTGTTGTAACTTTTACAGTTTTTTTTTTATTTTTTAATATGATTGGATTTTTTGGGCCAATATCATTTCTTGCCACTGTATGTATGTATGTATGTAGGTATGTATGTATGTATGTCTCGATCGATATATACATACAGGTTAAGAAATGATTATTTTTGGAAATGCTTGTTTTAGACTAATTAAAATGTATTTTGCTATGCTTAAATGTGTGTGTAATGTAATGTTTAATTAGATAGATTTACATTTTGGTGTTGTTTGCAGTACTTTAGGTCAGGATGAGGCTTGGTTTTTTTATAGTGGATTATTTTTGGTACTTATATTTTGTCTGATGGTAACTTTTTTTGTGAATGGTTTTGGTGAACGATTAAAATAGTTAATTGTGTAAATGATTTGTATGGTATTTTAATTGTTTTGGAATTTAATTAATTTATGGTCATTTATTTCTGTTGACTTGCTTGGTTTAAATAGTATACTTGTTTGGATTTAATTGTATTATGTTTGGAATATTTTTTTAATTAACATTGATTGGCAGAGTGTACATGGTGCACAGATTTTATGCATCATGTACACAATGTAAATTCAATGTTTTCATTGTCATTTGATGATATTGGTTTGTAAGATAAGAATTATTTTATTATGAAATAGGTTTTTGTTTTACTGTGGCTATATACTATTGTACTTTTCATATGCAAGGTGATGTAATGATTTGGAGAGCTGGTATTTTTTTTGGTGCATGTTTTTGTTAACCCTTAAACATTTCTTTGTATATTGGTTAATCATGTGTATATAGTACAAATATTGGAGTGGGAGCTTGGCAGGAGGACTTATTATTTGTGCATCTGGTACAAGGGACCACCCACAGGATACACTTATTCCCTGTTTATTGGTGATATATTTCAGGAACTTGCATCTTTTTGGACTGTTACTTCCATGCTTTACAATTGCAGGCCATAATTTAGAGATTTCACTCTCAGAATTCATTTGATACTTTTCTCTGTTTTTGTCTCAAGCTGATACTCGGCTTACATACTCTCTGTGAGCATGATTGTATATGTTGCATGTGTTGTGTATTTAGGCAGTCATTGAGCTCCTTTACCATCTTGTCTACCTACCGTGTATACACATGTTTATCATTAGACCCTTTGTGGGCCTTTGATTTTGTGTTCTGATTTTCAGACATTAATTCAGCCATTCTTTTGCCATTGAGTTCCGTTTCCTCCAGTATTCGGATTTAAGTCCCCCCCCCATTTTATGTCTTTTCTCCCCTGTTTTTAATGTTATATCAATAAACATTTGTTACTCTTTGTATATACCTGTGTGCTTCTTTAAGGGAACTTTGTTGTTGTCTTCATATTTCCCCATCCCTGAAGCACCGCTGGCATATCAGTGATATTCTATTTCGGCCAGTATTTAGGTACACTGATAGCTAGGCGTGCATGCAGTACTCTGTGTGTTTATATATATATATATATATATATATATATATATATATATATATATATATATAAAAATATATATATATATATATATATATACAGTGGTTGACAAATCACCAAAAAATCTACTCGCCACACAAAAAAATCTACTCGCCACCTAGTACCAAACGTGTGCTGCTTGGGCCAATATTTACTCGCCCGGGGGTTAAATCCACTCGCCCGGGGCGAGCAAATGTATAGGTTTGTCGAACACTGTATTTATATATATATATATATATATATATATATATATATATATATATATATATATATATATATATATATATAGCAACTGTAAATATTACTGTATGTTAATTTGCATGTCTTAGACAGGTCTGCAACCCTGTCTTTCCCCATTGTCACCCAGCATACAGCGCTTCCACTGCAGCAAGGGATTCTGGGAAATGACATGCAAATGAGCACTCAGTGCCACCTTTTGTCTCAAGCTCGTATTACACAAGCCAATCCTCAAGCCAATGCATGCTGTTTTAAACACAGCTTTTAGACAGAGGCTGGGATGAGATGCAAAGCCATTAGACCCACTCACATACATGTTTCAACCTTGATGGGTATCATCAGTGTGAGGCTGGTCTTAATGGCTAGCAGGTTTGAGACTAGACTAGGTAATCACCACTGTCATTAAGGTTATGGTGGGTAAAAAAAGTGACAAAAACCCTCCACAGTAAAGCATAAAGCAACTGTAAATATTACTGTATGTTCATTTGCATGTCTTAGACAGGTCTGCAACCCTGTCTTTCCCCATTGTCACCCAGCATACAGCGCTTCCACTGCAGCAAGGGATTCTGGGAAATGACATGCAAATGAGCAGTCAGTGCTACCTTTTGTCTCAAGCTCGTATTACACAAGCCAATCCTCAAGCCAATGCATGCTGTTTTAAACACAGCTTTTAGACAGAGGCTGGGATGAGATGCAAAGCCATTAGACCCACTCACATACATACATGTCTCAACCTTGATGGGTATCATCAGTGTGAGGCTGGTCTTAATGGCAAGCAGGTTTGAGACTAGAATAGGTAATCACCACTGTCTTTAAGGTTATGGTGGGTAAAAAAAGTGACAAAAACCCTCCACAGTAAAGCATAAAGCAACTGTAAATATTACTGTATGTTCATTTGCATGTCTTAGACAGGTCTGGAACCCTGTCTTTCCCCATTGTCACCCAGCATACAGCGCTTCCACTGCAGCAAGGGATATACAGTAGAGGCAACTCTTATTCGAACAAAAACCAGTGGCAATTCCCCAAAAAACCCAGGAAACACCCAGGTACATTCTGAATACATGCCTTAAAATTTCCTTAAACTAGCCCCAGCATTTCTGCATTGATTAATGGCCTATCAGATTAACAGCAGGGGTCCCTGGCAGTCCCATTCAAACTGAATTGGACTGCCAGGGATCCCTGCTGTGTTAATCCTATGGGTCGTTAGTCAATGCAGAAATGCCTTAAACGTGCCTCAAACTAGCCCAGAACATACCCAGCACATACCCAGCACATACCCAGAATGTAACCCGCTAGTTTACGGCAAATGTTAGAATAAACGTTGCCTCTACTGTATATATATTAACACACATTCCCAGATAGCTCAAACTCCTACATCCACCACATCATGAATATATATTTATGCCAAAATGAGTGCTACTGAGCGTGGCAAATGTATACGTACAACAGAAGACACGGGTGCCCAATGCTGTGGTGGATGTAGGAGTTTGAGCTATCTGGGAATGTGTGTTAATTCATTTCTGACTGGTAACAGTCTCTGGAGGTTAGATGGCACCTCCCCCCAGAGCTCGCCTCTCCCCCCTTTTTAACTTGGGAGGTTCTAGCAACTTGCTGAAATGGACAGGACTCACAGCAGTTCCTTCCCCTCATACAGAGGTAACAGGAAGGGTTCACAGTTTTAGTGTTAGGACCTGCATTTTTGTTTTACCTTGATGTTGGTATGCAGGCTTACGTCACTTTGGCCAAAGGGTTTAACTAAATAACCAAGTTATTACTATTATTATTCAAGTATTTATACTTTATACTCATTACCATATATGTTTTGTCAATTTGATGTAGCATTGGGCACCCATGTCTCCCATATATATATATAGAACGAAAAGAACACAGCGCGGCTCCCATAGCGTAATATTGTAATTTAATAATTAAAATGTCGTGCAAGTGAATCACGGACACTTACAATGTGCAAATAAAATAAAGACATAAATATAGAGTCTTTCGTAGTCACCCGGTGGAGCCTCCGTGAAGAAATGATGAGTTGGTGTCCAGCACACTCCTGCCGTGAACGCCAGGTGGGTGCGCGCGCACCTGATCTCCCCCTGGTAATAGATCTCGCGAGAGTGTGTGTCCTCCAATGTAACAGGATGCTGACACAACAGTCAGACTTCCTGCATCAACCGTTTTGTAAAACCAAGTACCGGCTCCAAAAGCGATCGAGTTACTAGTAAACTCGAAATGTTCTCAAATGATGAGTAATAAATCAATAAGTCCAAAACTAGCTCCTTCCCTACGCGTTTCGTCACGATATGCGACTTCCTCAGGGGAAGAGCTATACTAAAAAAGATGCCATATATATATGCCCGTGAAAATGAAGCACATTGAAACACCTGAATGTTAATTAATAATTAAAACCATTAACTCTTGAAGGGCTGGAAGAAAAGGGGGAGTTGAAACATAAGGCAACAATGGGTAATTATAGAACATGTTGAAAATGTTTAACAAAAATAAAAATAAATATATATACATATATAACCTTACATATCTTCTGTATATACGCAATAAAAACGATGTCTGTGATAATACTACTAAGCACAAATGAAACATAATAAAAATGTATTAATGTACAATATACAATAAACATGCTATAATACTAATAATAAAATGAATATAATAAAAGAAAATATAAAAATATGTATGAAAAATGAAAATAAAAATAAAAAATGAAAAATGATGAAAAATGAATAGAAATCAGAATAAAAACTTAAATATAAAAATGAAAACAATAACCAATATAATCTACAGATGTCTTTGAACAGAGAGCTAAGGAGCTCAAAACCAGGTTCTTTAGACGTGGCTACAGTAAAACACAAGTCAATAAAGGCTATACCAATTTGCACGCGAGGGTCTATTAAGTCCTGAACCAAAATATAGAGGCAGAAAACAAATAAGATTTGTAAGCACTTTCAACCACCAGTGGTCTGACCTGAGGGGTATTTAAAAAAAGCATTGGAGAATTCTGATGACTGATGTGGAATTAAAGAACGCATTAGGAGACCATGTTAGTCTTGCCAGTCGTAGGTCTCCAAAATCTACGTGACAAGCTAATACACAGTCACTATACCCCTCAGGTCAATCCCACTTTTCTATCCAAGCAAATTAAGCCATTTTTTTTAAGTGCGGGACATGTTCAGCCTGCAGGTATATGCTACAAACAACAACGTTCACGGATACTTCCAAGTCACGCACATATAAAGTACTATCCTTCCTTAATTGCAAGAGCAAGGGAGTGATTTACCAACTTTCCTGCCCTTGTGGTCTTGTCTATGTGGGCATGACCACAAGGGAGGTGCGTTTTCGTGTGCTTGAACACACGCGCAATATCAAAAATGCTAGGTGTGATTTGGATTTATTTAGGAAAATCACATCAGTGGCTCGTCATTTTCTGCGTCACCATGGGTCCGACTGTGCGGGTGTCCGGGGTGGTGACCTTGAGAAGGCACTGTTGAGAAGGGAATGCAGGTGGATCGTGCAGTTGGGCACCATGGTCCCGCAAGGGCTTAATGACTACCTGGGCTTTGCTATGTTTTTATAAACTTTTATGACTTCAAATACTATCATTATACCTCAATGCAAGATGCTCTAACATATGGTTCTTTTTCTTGTCTCTTTCATGTTATATATTTTGGATCAGTACTTCCTGATTGGATATTTTGTCACGTGACTCTACTTATGAAATTTCCTTGTGTGATCGACCCTTACTACTCTTGGATCAAGCTATCTTTCTACTACACAAGTGATTGTCATGGACAAAGAACGGTGATTGATGATGACGTGAAGCAATTTCCTTTCTTTCTACATCATGGAGCCTTTACTAGTTACTTGCTTTAAAAATAATCTACATGATCGTCCTTCATGATCGTCCTTCATGATCGTCCTTCATGAGTGTTGCGCACTCTTCTTTGGACAATCCACCATGTGACTTCGTTCTTCAGGATACCTATTAAAACTTACTAACCTTCAAGTCTATCACTCTGGATTTAAACTATGAACAGTGATACTGCCATGAACATTGTTCAACAGCATTCTATTTGGCTACTCTTTTTGCCTTTATTCAGGACATGTTTAAGATGAATATGTTAATAAGAAGACAAGACAAGTCCTTTATTTTTTAACATCCATTCGGTATAATTCTGAATATGTACCTTCCTGCTCTTTGATCATATTGCATTTCACTTAATTTTGGATGCTTTCAGTACATTTGTATCTCTGTTTACTTAAGGTTGTTCTTCCCTTTATGAGACTTTTCCCTCTAATTTGATTTGGATCAGCTATATGTTGGCATAGAGGAGAAAGGGGTTCCCAAATGTGCACAATCTCATCAGAGTATATAGAAGAAGGGAAAAAAGAACACACAATAGTGTAATATTGTATGATACAGTTTGATCAAAGAAGGTAATGCACTCACATTTTATGCAGTCAAACGGGCATTTCAGTTACTGAGTTTAACCACACTGATGTTATAGGTTATCTGTAGACAGGATACCTCCGGCAGTGCAGGTTGTCTCCGACGATAGGGTCCGCAGTGTAGTACAGGGTCACCGTTGGCAGGATACTCTCAATGAAACAGATATAAACCAAAAATAGTGTGATGCTGTACAGGTAGGTATCAGTAGAGTGATAGAACAAAGTGTGCACTCACATTTTTTGTGATGTTATATAGGCTTGTGGTTGTTTAAAGTAACCAACTTGTACAGGTGATTCTGGAATAAACAGGTTGGTTCCAAAAGGAAAAAAAGGGAAAGGACGCAGGAAAAAAGGAAAAAATCTTTATAACATAAAAACAGTATGGCAATAAGATAGCCTAAGGGAGCTAAATAAAGCAACTGGATCCCAACTCCCAATAATCCCCACCATGGGGGGGTAGCAGTGCTCCAAATATACTCCCAAAGGTCCTTTACAATCTGTGGGGTAAGTGAAAGATGTCCCAACGCGTTTCATCTTAGCAGACTTCTTCCAGGGGTTTTTCACCATTATAATGTTTTTCAGCTGTTTTTCTATGTAACCTTGGCACGAAATCTGAACTTTACATCCCCTGACTCAACTATAAATGCTAGGCTCACTCCCCACAACTCCACTCCCCGAAGAAGACCGTTTGTCGAAACGCGTTGGAGTGGGAGTCTGTTGAGGGTGACCCCTACCGATTTCCATTACAGGAGGCTTTAGCTATCCATATTTTGGTCCTAACATCTACACTCATTTGGTGATGTATTTTCATCTTTAAGTTATGTGATTTCTACCTTGCAATAGGCAATATTGCCTTATCCTGCATGCATTGCTTCAACTTAGGCATTTCTCTTATTTTTTGGTGCACAATTCTGCAGTTTGTGTTACTAGATAGATACATGCCTGCTATAAAACCAGTAATTTTTGGTGCTTCTAATGTTTCTGGCTGCCTATGTTGATTACAATTGGTTATTACATTGACCATTCTATGTGCCTTTGCCTCATTGGAATACATGTATTGGTAGTGTGTGTTACGCCGGTGCTGCCCGCAGACCAGACTCGTCCCTTATACTGAGGTGGGGACGTATATTTGCACGCACCCGCAGCCGAAGGAGCGTGTCCGGAGTGTGGTGTTTAGGCGTTGCCAGGCCAGGTGTGAACAGGTGTAGCAATACTTGCCAGTACCGGTACTGAAGAAGCAAAGTATTTGCCGTTAGCCAAAAGTCGGGGAGAGAGAGATCCGGAAGGTCGAGGTCCAAGCTGAGGTCGAGGGATGGAAGAAGCTGCAGGGTCAAGAGGGAGCCGGGATCCAGAGCCAGGTAAGTTCGTCCGCCAAGCCGGGTCGTAACCTGAATGCACAAAGACAAAGGGAGAGCCAGAATAGACGTCTGTAGCAGAGACTATGTCGAGCGATGTGAGAGAGGCAGAACAGGCATTAAGTACTGTGGCTGACCAATGGTTAACGGAGGCAGGCCTGGAGGAGCCCTAGGAGCAGTCCAGGATTGGTTTCCATAATAGGCTGCCAGGTGATAAGGTTTAGGGTTAACTAGTAACCAGCGTGTGGGAGGGAGGTGTGGCTTCACTGCAAGAGCAGTGAATAAATTAGCTGGTGCTGGAATGTGTTCCAAACAGCAGGGGATGCGCGCGCAGAAGCAACGGCAGGCAGCCGAGCACCAGCCCTACGCGGGGCAGCAGTAGCCCGATGGGGAGGACGGGGAAGTCCCCTCAGCAGGGAGGCTGGGCGAGGAGGGAGCCGCACAGCCGCGGGAGTGGACAGAGGTGAGGGGAGGTCATGCTGCGACCGACGTGACCCCTGAGTCCTCACAGTACCCCCCCCCCCTTCAGGGTCGGCCTCAGGACGATCCTTCCATGGCTTTGATGGAAACTTTTTCCAGAAGCTTTTAAGAAGTCCTGGTGCGTGGATGTCACTAAGAGGTACCCAAGACCTCTCCTCTGGTCCGAAACCCTTCCAATGAACCAAGAAATGGACTTTCCCTATGGAGAGACGGGAATCTAGTATGGTCTGGACCTCGTACTCTTCGTTGCCCTGTATGATCACAGGATCTGGTTTAAGAGTGTGGTCTGGGAACAGAGGACTAGAACGGTTTGAGAAGTGATGTATGGAAAACATTAGGAATTCGCATGCTTGGAGGTAGTTGAAGATGAAAAGACACCGGGTTGATCTGCTCCATGATAGGGAATGGCCCCAGAAACCTATGAGCCAATTTGGGGAAGGGGTTTTGAGGCGGATATTTCTAATAGACAACCAAACCTTGTCCCCTGGTTTGTAGTTGGGTGCAGGTCGGCGATGGCGGTCAGCCTGGACTTTAGAAGACAGAGAGGCCCTTTGAAGTGCAGATTGAATTCTGGCCCAAGAGTCCTGTAGGAGGGAGATGTGTTCATCCACAGCTGGAACTCCAGAGGAGATCTTGGAAATAGGTAGGCAAGCCGGGTGATAGCCGTGATTAATGAAGAAAGGTGTCTCCCCAGTGGATTCATTCCTGGTGGAATTAAAGGCATACTCAGCCCAGGAAAGCAATTCCGTCCAGTCATCCTGGGAGTCAGAGACGAAGCACCTTAAATACTTCTCGAGAGATTGATTGACCCTCTCGGTCTGTCCATTAGACTGAGGGTGATAACCCGAAGAGAAGGAGGAAGCAATGCCCAGTCTTCTTGTGAAGGATCTCCAGAATCTGGAAACAAATTGAGAGCCACGATCCGATACGATGGACGTGGGTATGCCATGGATCCGGAAAATTTCCTTGGAGAAAATATCGGCTAGGGCGGGTGAGGAGGGTAATCCTTTGAGAGGAATAAAGTGTGCCATCTTGGAAAACCGATCCACGACTACTAGAATAGTGTTCATGCCATTCGACCTAGGCAATTCGACAATAAAATCCATGGATATGTGGGACCAGGGGCGTTCCGGGATGGATAATGGCAAAAGAAGACCATGGGGTCTCTGGTGAGGAATCTTGTTGCATGCACATACCAGACAGGCCCGGGTAAACTCAAGAATGGATTTGGCCATATTGGGCCACCAAAAGGTACGACGGATGAGATCCAAAGTCTTCTTGTAGCCTGGGTGTCCTGCCGAACGGGAAGCATGTCCCCATTCCAGAATCTCTGGAATAAACTTGGCCTCCACGTATAAGGTATCCTTCGGGATCTCAAGATCGCTAGGAAGGTGGCTTTGAGACTTGATGATCCTCTCAAGATTTTTGAATGTAGCGACCGCGAGGATTTTTTGTTTGGGAAGGATAGACTCTGAAGTTTTCTCTGGTCTCTCATCAGAAGAATATTGTCTAGAGAGAGCATCCACCTTGACGTTTTTAGTGCCGGGAATGTAAGACAAAATAAAATTAAACCTGGAGAAAAATAACGACCAGCGGGCTTGGCGGGGGCCAAAGCGACGGGCATTTTCGATGTATAAAAGATTTTTGTGGTCTATGAGAATAGTGAACGGCTCTTTTGACCCCTCCAACAGATGTCTCCATTCCTGAAGTGCCAACTTGACAGCCAAAAGTTCTCTATTGCCCACATCATAGTTCCTCTCAGCTGGGGACTTCTTCGAGAAAAAACTGCAAGGGTGAAATTTATCCTGGGGAGAAAACTTTTGGGATAGGACAGCGCCGGCCCCGCAGTCTGAAGCGTCTACCTCTAGGGTGAAAGAAAAATTGGTGTCCGGGTGTCGAAGAATGGGAGCTGAGACAAAAGCTTGTTTTAGTGTTTCAAAAGCTATGACTGCCTCAGGAGACCAAGACGAAGGATCAGCTCCTTTTTGGGTCAGTGCTGTGATCGGGGTGATGAGAAGTTACGAATAAACTTCCGGTAATAATTGGAAAAGCCTAGGAACCGCTGAATAGACTTGAGGGAGTTAGGTTGCGGCCAATCAATTACGGCTTTAAGTTTCTCAGGATCCTTGGCCAATCCCGTGTTGGAAATAATATATCCCAGAAAAGAGGTGGTAGACTGGTGAAAGAGACATTTCTCCATCTTGGCAAACAAACGGTTCTCTCGGAGACGGGAGAGTACAAACTTGGTATGGATGATATGGTCCTGTAAATTCTTGGAAAAGATAAGGATGTCATCCAAATAAACAATTACAAACTGATTAAGGACATCCCGAAAGACGTCGTTGATAAAGTCCTGACAAACCGCCGGAGTGTTGCATAATCCGAAAGGCATCACGAGATACTCGTAGTGGCCGATACGAGTGTTGAAGGCAGTCTTCCATTCGTCACCCTCCCGGATGCGAATGAGATTATACGCCCCGCGAAGGTCAAGCTTGGAGAAAACGTTAGCACCTTGAAGTCTGTCGAATAATTCAGAAATGAGAGGAAGTGGGTAACGGTTCTTCACCATGATGCGGTTCAGTCCCCGGTAATCAATACACGGTCTGAGAGTACCGTCCTTTTTCTTGACGAAGAAGAATCCAGCTCCTGCGGGTGAATTGGAGTGCCGAATAAAGCCCTGTTTAAGGTTCTCATGGATATATTCGTTCATGGCTTCCATCTCAGGAAGAGAGAGGGGGTAGGATTTGGATTTGGGCAATGTGTATCCAGGTACCAAGTCTATAGGACAATCGTAAGATCTGTGAGGAGGTAGTAGTTCGGATTGGGTTTTGCAGAAGACATCCAGAAAAGCAGCATACGGAGCGGGCAATCCTCCCCTAGGGTTGGATGCATTGGCCAGCAGTCGAGGCGGAAGTACGGCTGGTGGAAATGGCTCCTCCGACCTCGACCTCCAAGCAATAGGATCTTGGGATGTGCAGTTGATGAGAGGATTGTGCTTCTGTAACCAGGGTAAGCCGAGAGTGACCGGAGTACCAGGGGCGTGGATTACATCAAAGGCCAAGGTCTCCTTGTGTGAATGAGAGGAAAGGTTGATGGGGCAAGTCTCCAAGGAAATATATGCTGGGGTGAGCGGACGCTCGTCAATCCCGACCAAAGCAATAGGAGACTTCTTCCTAACAAGTGGAATCTGGTTCTTTTCAGAGAAGGCTTGGTCCATGATATTTCCTCCCGCGCCGGAATCAATAAATGCCGCAGTGGAGGTACGGAAGGTAGGACCCGAGAGAGAGACAGGAATGGTCAATTTTTTGGGAAGTTCCTTCCTGGAAAGGGACAAAGAGATTTAGCACCCAGGGAGAGCCCATTCGTACTCACTGGGTTTGGTCGTTTCCCGGGCGTAGTGGACATTCACGGATCAGATGCTCGGAGGATCCGCAGTAATAACATAATCTACCAGTCGGCGAGCTTGCTGTATTGGTGTCCGGGAACGCTGGACTCCAAGTTGCATCGGCTCCGGAGCCTCCAAAGCAGGTAGTGGGGTGACAACAGGTCCTGTGGTTGGAGAGAATCTCGGAAAAGGAGCACGGAAGGGTGTAAATTGGGGAAGCTGGCGTTGGAGGCGACGTACCTGAAGGTGCTGATCCACTCGATTGGCCTGGGAGATGAGTTCTTCCAGAAGCCCTGGCCTGGGTTTTGAGACGAGCTCGTCCTTGACGGAATCCGTTAAGCCTCGCCAGAAGTCTGAGACTAAACCCTCCTGGCCCCATCGTGTCTCAGCTGCTATGGTCCTGAACTCCAAGGCGTACTGGGCCACGGAACGACGTCCCAGGGAAAGTTCAAGCAAAGAGTCAGAGGCAGTTTCTTGGCGTGCGGGGGTATCGAAGACCTGTCGAAAGTCTCGTCTAAAGGCTGCGTAGTCCCAGGTGATATCGGGGCGTAGTTCCCAAATTGGGGAGGCCCATGCCAGTGCTTTCCCTGTAAGCAGGCTGTACACATATACAGAAAAAGACGGTGTAAAACAGCGCTAATGGATAATAAAATGTGAACTAAATAACATAATTAGTGCAAATTACAAACAACTGGCAGCCAGGTGAAGACTGACCGTACAGTCAGTAAGAAACCATGGAAAAAAAGGAAAACCGGCGCCAAAAAATAAAAGTCAATAAATTCCAAACCATAAAGGTGAAGTCCAATTAGAAGTCCTTGGATGAACAAAGGAATTGTGCTGACAACTCTCAATACAAACATGCACAGGGAGAACCCATTTGTCATACAAGACTTCAGGCTGATTCTGAGAAAGGCATTTCCAAACCTAGGCTTGTGATCCTGGGAGCAGAGAAGAAAACTGTATAAAGACTGTAGAGAAAATGCCTTTCTCAGAATCAGCCTGAAGTCTTGTATGACAAATGGGTTCTCCCTGTGCGTGTTTGTATTGAGAGTTGTCAGCACAATTCCTTTGTTCATCCAAGGACTTCCAATTGGACTTCACCTTTATGGTTTGGAATTTATTGACTTTTATTTTTTGGCGCCGGTTTTCCTTTTTTTCCAAGGCTGTACACATATGCCACTTTCTTGCGACCAGTGGAGTACTGCTGTGGAGTCATCTCAAACTGGATCTCGCACTGATTGAGAAAACCGCGACAGGCGTGTGGATCCCCTGCATACGGTTTAGGTGCCGGCATCTTCGGGCTGGAAGTCGCGGCAGTACCCGGTTCTGGCGACAGTGGCGGTGCGGTCCCAGGTGGTGCCTGAAAAGAAACGTCCTGTACCTGTTGAGTGAGGAGAGCAATTTGGTCAGTTAGGGCCTGGACTTGTTGATACATGGCCGTCATCATGGAGGCAATGTCAGTCTGGTCTGCGTCTTGTGGGCTCGACATAATGTTACGCCGGTGCTGCCCGCAGACCAGACTAGTCCCTTATACTGAGGTGGGGACGTATATGTGCACGCACCCACAGCCGAAGGAGCGTGTCCGGAGTGTGGTGTTTAGGCGTTGCCAGGCCAGGTGTGAACAGGTGTAGCAATACTTGCCGGTACCGGTACTGAAGAAGCGATGTGTTTGCCGTTAGCCAAAAGTCGGGGAGAGAGAGATCCGGAAGGTCGAGGTCCAAGCTGAGGTCGAGGGATGAAAGAAGCTGCAGGGTCAAGAGGGAGCCGGGATCCAGAGCCAGGTAAGTTTGTCCGCAAAGCAGGGTTGTGACCTGAATGCACAAAGACAAAGGGAGAGCCAGAATAGACGTCTGTAGCAGAGACTATGTCGAGCGATGTGAGAGAGGCAGAACAGGCATTAAGTACTGTGGCTGAACAATGGTTAACGGAGGCAAGCCTGGAGGAGCCCTAGGAGCAGTCCAGGATTGGTTTCCATAATAGGCTTCCAGGTGATAAAGTTTAGGGTTAACTAGTAACCAGCGTGTGGGAGGGAGGTGTGGCTTCACTGCAAGAGCAGTGAATAAATTAACTGGTGCTGGAATGTGTTCCGTAACAGCAGGTAATGCTTGCGCAGAAGCAACGGCAGGCAGCCAAGCACCAGCCCTGCGCGGGGCAGCAGCAGCCTGTCAGGGTCGCCTAGACCTCCTGCCTAGCCATAGCTTCCTTGTCCACTGGGTGTGCTGCTGCTGCCTTCTGTTGGCTCTTGGTTCCCCATGTTTGTCTGTCTTCTTGTTGCTCCTGTCTCTGTCCTTTATATCTTGCTTCCTGTCTGATTGCTTTTGCCTTTGCTTCAAGTCAGACTCCTATGCACATGCCTGTCTTTGATCCTGATCTGTTTATGTACCTGTACCTGTATTATAGTCTGTTCACAGTAAAGGCCCTTGCTATTAATCTGGCTTGTCCCTGTTTGTTCCTTGCTCCCCGGTCTCAGTCCCTGCTCCCCGGTCTCAGTCCCTGCTCCCCATTCTCAGTCCCTGCTCCCGGACCTGTCCTGCCCCGCCTGTCCTGTTCCAGTCTCCTCGTTGCCGACCTCTGCTTGTTACCTGACTTCGCTACCTGCCGCCTGCCTCGGACCCCTGCTTGTTACCTGACTTCGCTTCCTGCTGCCTGCCTCGGACCCCTGCTTGTGACCCCTACTTCGCTTCCTGCTGTTCCGGCCACCGAGATCCTACCCACCACAGGAGTCTCCCGTGACAGAAAGCAAAGGCCACTTCTGGATCTCGCTGGAACAGATTCTTCTTCTGCTTGCACCCTTTCCTGCCTGCTGCAGCAGACCACATCCGCATGGTTGAAGATAAGTACTTTCGTTTCTTTTTTTTGGAAATCCAAGTTGGGATTTTGAAAGGTTTTTTTTTCTGTTGATGCTAAGTGTTCTGCAAGAATTATTGCGTTCATAACGAAAAAACATTTTTTCTGAGACTAGAACTGTTGCTGCAGAGACTAGTGCACCTTTCTTTGAGATTTTTCTTTTGTGCAAGGCCTGGGTTAACCCTTGCAGTACCTGTTGCCACCTTTTAGACTCTGACTTTTCATTCCCTGGATAAGGCTTGTCTCTGCATCACTGGTTGGACCACTGCTATTCACAGGGTTCCCATTTCAAAAGACAAGAGTGCTTCTATTATTTTGTTTCTGCATACTGTGATTTTTCCTCCAATCTGTAGTGTTTCATATGATTGGTTCTAAGGTTTCAGGTTTACCTGCAAGTTCCCCTAAAGTTTTTTTTCTCTGCAACATATGATATCCCTACGCCTGATATCAAAGGTTTCAGATTTGACTGCAGGGTTCTCTGTCTGATATTCCTATGTCCGATGTCAAAAGTTTCAGATCTAACTACAAGTTTTCCCTGTATTAGTTTCCTGCTGTCTATGATATTTCTATGCCTGATATCTAAAGTTTCAGATTCAACTGCAGGTTCTCTCTGTCTGTATGATATCCCTACGCCTGATTCCTAAAGTTTCAGATATAACTACAGGTTTCTCTGTCTATGTTTTTCCTTGCATTTATAAATCTCTGTGACTGATGCTAAAGTCTCAAAAGGTCAGCTCTCCTATCTTGTGTCTCTCTGTGTCTAATATTCCTGTTGTTCATTCTAATGCTTCTGTTTTAAAAACACATTTCCTCTTTACTGGTTTCTTGGGAAGTGTGTTTTCCCCATGTCTGAAATTATGGCTCCCACTCAAACAGTCTTGAGCAGTAAATGTGAACACAGTACCACTGATTCTTCAGAACTTCTCAAAGCAAGGAAGAAGAAGAACAAGAAGGGAGGCATTACTGTGGAAGTTGCAGAAGGAATTAAGAATGAAAATTTAATCTCAGAGTCTGCATTTGATGAAAGAGATATGCTGCAGCTTAAGGCAACTCACAGACGTATCCCAAGAATAGTGGAAGAGAAGTGAGATGCCCCTACTCAGACGCTTCAAGCTGCACAGAAAGCGATTGATTGTCTTTATGGGCGTTTAGATAAGGGGCAAGAAGCTAATTCTGCACTACAAAACTGTCTATCATCAGCAATTGCTAAGTGTGTTCTCCAGGAGAATGAAAAAGAGCAGTTGGAGAGTGACCTGGATGGCATTTCAGCTGAGCTGGAGAATGCATATACTGATGCTGCTGAGAATCGGCGCCTCGCTTCTAAAAGTAACGAATTCCTGGAAATCTCTATGAAGGAAATTGACAGGCTTAATACAGAGCTTAAAGTCTCCCAGGAGGAGGTTTGCTACTTCAAAAAAGAGATGGAAGTCGTTCGAGAGGAGAGATGCTACTTGAAAACAGAGATACGTTCTATGAGAGACGCCTCCGAAGAGTTAAATAGTAGGTTTGAAATTATAAACCAAATGAGTAAGAACTTCTCTGTCCAAGCCAGTGAAGGAGATAAAAGACTCCATGAATCAGAAGAGGAGAAGAGACTATTGATAGAAGAAAAGTCAAGGATGCAATTAGCGCTGGAAAAAGCAGAGGGTGACTGGGAAAAAGAAAAATATCAGTTGGAGAATGACAGGTTGATCTTGTCAAGTAAGCTGGAGAAGGCCTACGCTGATTCTGCCCAGAACCAGTCTTTCATGGCTCAAGTTGACGCAGCACTGGAAGCATCTCAGAAAGAGGTTCACAGGCGTACTGCAGAGCTGGAAGCCTCTAAGGAGAAGAGTTGCCACTTCAACACAGAACTATGTTCATTGAGAGAAATCTTCGAAGGGTTAAATATCAGTTTTGAAACTGTAACCCAAGAGTGCAAGAATCTCTATGTCCAAGTCAGTGAAGGAGATAAGAAACTCCATAAATTAGGAGAGGAGAAGAAACAGTTGGCCCAGGAAAAGTTAGATGTGCAGACAGCACTGCAGAATGCAGAGAGAGTGCTGTAAGAAGAACGTGTCTCCCTGGAGCGGCGCACACAAGCAGAAAATATGCTGCAGAGTCAGCTGCGAGAACTGCGTACACATCTGCAGGACACCAAGGAGAAATGTGTGAATGCTGAAGAAAAGCAGCGAGTTCTGAAGGAAGAAAGTTTCCAGACTGCCTACAAAATAAAGATGCTGCGAGATTATTTGAGTACCCAGTGTCCCCCCAAAGAACAGCATGAGGAGCTGAAGGCCACACTGAGCATAACCAGAGCCTCGCTGGAGGAAGAGTTGAAAACTCGAATAGCTGGTTTTTCATTGGGTGATGCCACGAAACGGCAGTTGCAAGAGGAGACCATGGAGAGCGAACTCTGTGTCCCCAATTACTCATGTCAAAAGGCTGCAGCCGTCCTTGATGCCCACATTCCTGATGTCTCTGCCCCTGCTTTTGGGCTGAACGCACCCATTCGGGGGTTCCTTGCAGCAACCAATGTACCTGTGGAGTACCCTCTGCCTGCTGACAAACAACCAGAGGTGGGTCACCTTGAGTCCACTTTTCATCAAGGCCTCCGGGAAGAGCCTGGAGGATCGTCCGGAGAACGCTCTCGAGAGGGGGGAGTAATGTCAGGGTCGCCTATACCTCCTGCCTAGCCATAGCTTCCTTGTCCACTGGGTGTGCTGCTGCTGCCTTCTGTTGGCTCTGGGTTCCTCTGTCTGTCTGTCTTCTTGTTGCTCCTGTCTCTGTTCTTTATAGCTTGCTTCCTGTCTGATTGCTTTTGCCTTTGCTTCAAGTCAGACTCCTATGCACATGCCTGTCTTTGATCCTGATCTGTTTATGTACCTGTACCTGTATTATAGTCTGTTCACAGTAAAGGCCCTTGCTATTAATCTGGCTTGTCCCTGTTTGTTCCTTGCTCCCCGGTCTCAGTCCCTGCTCCCCGGTCTCAGTCCCTGCTCCCCGTTCTCAGTCCCTGCTCCCGGACCTGTCCTGCCCCGCCTGTCCTGTTCCAGTCTCCTCGTTGCCGACCTCTGCTTGTTACCTGACTTCGCTACCTGCCGCCTGCCTCGGACCCCTGCTTGTTACCTGACTTCGCTACCTGCTGCCTGCCTTGGACCCCTGCTTGTGACCCCTACTTCACTTCCTGCTTTTCCGGCCACCGAGATCCTACCCGCCACAGGAGTCTCCCGTGACACAGCCCGACGGGGAGGATGGGGAAGTCCCCTCAGCAGGGAGGCCGGGCGAGGAGGGATCCGCACAGCCGCGGGAGTGGACAGAGGTGAGGGGAGGTCACGCTGCGACCGATGTGACCCCTGAGTCCTCACAGTGTGAGCCCCCCTCCTCTTTTAATCCTTCTCCCCTTGCTTTTCTTCTATCAATAAATGTTGTATTTGTATCATTCTCCTGGTATGCCCATGTGCTTTACTACAAGGATACTTTTTTGTTGCATTATATATTAATTATCAACAACGCGGGAAGCTCAGGCCCTCCTGTTCCACGCAGGTATGCACCACCACTACGCATGTAATCTGCCCTCACGCACCCTAGACACCACTGATGAGTCTGGGGGGGGGGGGGGGGAATAAGGGTTACATATACAACAACTCATTTATTCTGCACTATATATATATATATATATATATATAGTGCAGAATAAATGAGTTGTTGTATATATATATATATATGAAAAACGAGAAAAAAGAAAGCGCCCGATCCTAGTGTAATATGAAAAAATACACAATTTAATATTCCCAGTAAAAATCCAACAAATTTTAACTCACAAACAAAAATAGTATATCAAGCATGTAATGAGTAATACTCATTCACCAGACGCTGGACTCCACTGCTCTGCTCGCACGCCTTGCTCCCACGTGTAGTCTTGGCACCTCTGAGCTACCGTCCAGCAGGAGCCCCAGAGAATGCACAACTTCTCCTGATGTCGCCCGGAAACAAATTGAAGCAAACAGGGGTGCCGGATAGGAGGAAAGAAGATGGTAGGACCTTGGGGGATGAATTGTCAGCGTGTGGCAGTGTCCCAGAGTCTTAATGAAGTCCAGAGTGTAGATAGGTCTGGTGTGATAGTTGTCACTGGCTCACACTAGCAGTCCCTACGCGTTTCTTCGCACTTAGGTGATTTCATCAGGGGATGAATAACGGATGTACGTCATAAGTATTTATATTTGCATAAACCAATCAAAAAAGATCTTGGCTAATTAAATATTTACGTGAATAAATGAAATCAATTTATGGCTATAAAGCCAAATGTAAACATATTTCAATAGAGTTGTCAGATGAAAACATATAATTTTTATATATATATATATATATATATATATATATATATATATATATATATATATATATATATATAACCACAAAATCACATACCAATATATACAGATCAAATTCGTATATAAATATGTATACATTCCTGTTTGTACCTTTGGTATGAAAGTGTGTATCAACCATGCTATGTCTCAATTAAATATCATTAAATAACGATTCTTAGTGATGGCATAAAAAGCCTATATTTTAAGTCTTTAGGCACACACCTACAACCATATAACAACATGAATGTATGTATGTGTATAGATTATAATGTTACATATAGCAAAACAAATATACACGTATAATTAATTCAATACAGTAAAATATTAAAAAGAAAGAGGAACGAAAAGATAACAAAAAATGTATATTAAATGCATTTTATACTTGTAAATCCTCCTATAAATTTGAGGTGAATATCAACCACATACAGTGATCCAAACATCTCTCAAATATGGGCTACTATAGGAGGATAAATTGATTTATTATAATGGTTATATAATTAGAAGAATTATATATTGTGTTATTATAGGAACTACAATATTATTTTAATTTCACTTAATCTTCAATTTAGCTTATAATTCTTTAGGGATATCAATGAACATGTTACAGAATGAACGAGAAGTTGAGAATATATACACAAATATAAATATTTATATCATATTTATACAAAGACAAAAGAAACAGCGCAAAAAACCTCATAGTGTAGTATATAAAATTATATTGTGGTAAAACAGGTGAGTATTGCACGTACATCAATTCAATAGTTACTAGCAGTACATGTTTTGGACATGTTACCAGTCAGCAACAGATGGTGGGTATGGGTCACCGGATAACTCCCCTTCTCCTCTCACGTCTCGCTTGTGGTGTCGCTCAGGACGCCATGATGCAGGGCAGCAGCCCCTCAGCATGAATACAGCAGTCCGATGGAGTACAGCTGTCTCCCGACGTGTTGACTGTGGCAGTTTGCGGTAGAAGCAGGCTCTCAGTCACTGGCTTCAGGCGTGTATCTGCACGTGTGGCGTCTGCTTGCAGCGCGCCTCGGATGACGTCATCAAGCGGCGCCGATCACTCTGCAGTCTCAGCCGGCCACTGAGGCGTAGATAGCATAGATTGCAGATATCCCTGACGAAGTACCTTTGAAGTACGAAACGCGTTGGATGAGAGGGCGCATTCTGACACTACCTGCAGTGTGATATTACCCTATTTTTGTCACTTGGCCCCATCTCCGTTACTTCAATCTATGCTATCTACCGCAAACTGCCAGGAATTTTTATGGAAAAGTGTAGCCACACCATTTTTTTTCATAGGGGATGATGAGTGATAAATTAGAGGATAATCACTACTAAATAGCAATGATTGATCCTCTTTTTTCAGGTGAGTTTCTTGTAACATGATTTTATCTCCTGCTAGTCTTTTAGCCTCTGAGAGAGAAGTTTGTCTCTTTCGATGGGTGTTAGGCCCTTGGTATTTTGAGAAATTATATTAATTGGCATGGTAATATTTCAGTGGTATATAATATAGGTGAACAGTGATAACATGTACATAACAAAAAAATTAGTGCATCAATCTTCATAAACATTTTGGTGCAAAAACATATACCTGTACATCGAAAGATACATAAGTTATTACACAGTAGTGACACATGCTTGTAAAACTGGACATGGGGAGAGGGTAGGCAAAGTGAGGTGGGATAAACAGAGGACTCCGGTTTCTAAACTGTGTTTGGGAGGACCAACCAAAATGGGTCCTGTGGTGAGAAACCATCGTATTCACAGGATAAATGAACATGGGGGGGGGGGAGCGGGCAGTGGCCCAACGGCCTAACGCTGTAGCGCTCCTTTGTTTGAGAGCTCTCAGAGAGAGAAAACAAAAGCAACACACCAAAAAATACAGGGTGTTTGTATGTTTGGTCATACACATCAAGAGATTAAGGAAGGGGGAATCAAACATTTGAATTATTTACATCACATTATCTTTTCTCAATTTTTGGAACATTGAGTAGATCAAGCTGGCAGCCAGTGTTCAGCTATCTCAAAACCTATATTTAACCTATGGGGAAAGAAACCAGGGTAAAAAATATACATGGAGCATGACCTTTAATACATAATATATAATAAAGAATCAGCTACTGAACTTTGGGAAAACATTTCTGAAGTGGACAACATGTCGGCCTGTAACTTATGTCCGGAACACAAATCAACCTGAGAAACTGTTTCAGGTTGGTTCTGCATGTGCTAACCACTCTGATTTTTCAGATTAGTTCAAACTGATGGTCAATCTCAAATTTCTCGAAATCTATATTTAACTTAGATAAACAGTTCAGTAAGCAGAATAATAACTTGTAACCCGTATCCAGAACACATCACCGCATGAGGAGCTGTTTTCGGTTGCTTCTTGATGGGCAGTCCATCCTGGACTTTCAGGGTAATTCAAGCTGGTAGATAGACTCCAGATGTCGCAACCTTTATTTAACTTTGAAGAACATTTCTGGATTGGGCAAGCATCCACTTATAACTTACAGTATGTCCAGAGCCCATCTCAGCTTGCGGTTCCATCTTAGAGGAATTCTTAGTGAGTAGTCAGCTCTAATTTTTTTGGTGGGCTTAGTTCTTGCTCGCCTTGAAGTTGGAGTCTTCACCCATTCCGGGTGCTGTGATTTAGGTGAAAGACGAGCCCACTGGGGGGCCTCCATGTCGTCTGGTTCAAGTAGACCAGTGATCTCAGTTTTTCTACGTCTTCTTCTGGTGAAAGGAGAACATGCATTGTTTACCGGTAGGTGAACAGTAGCTTGCATCGGAAACCCTTGCGAAAACGGATTTTATTGTTTCGCAGTGTATTGGTTATCTGCGCATACATTCTATGCTTATTTAGCATGATTTGGGCCAAATCAGGGAAGATAAGATGTTGAACATTATCTTGCTCTATCTTTAAGGCGGATCAAGCAGCTCTCAGTATCTCCTCTTTGGTACGGAAGTAATGTAGACATGTGATCACATCTCGTGGCTTTGCTAGATCCAGGTTTTTAGGTCTAGGGAGCCTGTGTGCTCTGTCCAACTATAGTTTATCCCCTGATACTTGTGGTAGGGGAGACGTAAAAGCTGGGTAAGATATGCGTCTAGTTGGGCGTTGTCCGCGTCTTACGGTACTCCTCTGATCCACAGATTATTGTGTCTTAATCGGTTCTCTGTATCTTCCAATTTTTCAAAAATTATTTTAACTTGAGATTTAGTTCATGGATTTCTTGGGCTATAGTGTCTACTTTCTCTTCCAGTCCACAATATGGTCTCCAAAAAGAGGTCAGAGCTGGGAAGGGAAACCTTACTTATGTAAGCTCACTTAAAAAACCTCGGTCCTGCTCTCCTCTGTGCTCCGGTTCCAGGCGTGCAGCCTTCTGTGTATACAGCATAGGAAGGAAGAGAAATCCGGCACAAAAGTATGTGACAAATTTCAAGGCACTTCCGGGTTGTAGAAAAACTTTATTGAGACTTCACAAACAGAACAGGCTACACCACAGTCTCCCCCTCAACGCGTTTCACGCTAGAATCAGCGCTTCGTCTTGGAGTGGGGAGTTGTGGTCTCAGCCTGCATATTTAAGGTAAAAAAAAGCCCGCGAAAAACGGACTTTAAATGTTAACCCCTGATGTACAAAACTGCAATATCTTTCTAAGTGCACAACCATGTTAATAAACAGACATCTCTCTTGTGTGCAATACACATGTAACTGAGGAATATGTGAACACATATAATTGTATCACTCCTACTATCAAATATGTTGTGATCTAGTGATACAGTATATCATCAGGGATAAATAAAAAACACTTAATGCAACATTTCTAAATGATCTGGCATATAGGGCAGCATAAATTACTATATCATTTCTTTAGAGACACAGTCTATAAATATAACTGTATCTATCAATTCTCTGTGTCATTTATTGATAAACTCTAGGGAATGATTAAATTCAAATTGTATTAGTTTGACCTTAATGACAGAAAAGAGGGAGAGGGGAGGGGGGAGAAGGGGGGGAAAGGGAAGGGGTGGTGGGGAGGAGGGGGGGGAGGAAACAGAAGGGGGGGAGAGGGGATGGGGGGAGGGAGAGGGGGAGGCGGAGGGGAGGGAAGGGGAGGGGGGGTGAGAAACCAACAAGAAAGAGTCAAATAGTACTTAAACATAAAAAATGATAATAAACTCTTAATAGCAATGGTTAAACAAATAAAGTAAAAGGAAATCATGAATCATAAAACAAGATCTCAAAATCTCACTCAAAAATACATATGAATCAAAGAAAACAACGCAGGTCCCATTCAGTATTTAGTCCATAGGGTTGCAGTGTTTGTAGCGTAAAGATCCAGTGTGTTTCTCGCTGATGCAAGATTTTAATACGATCTCCACCCCTTGGAGGTAAAGGGATATGTTCTAATACTATACACTGTAATGATCCCACTGAACAAAATGGACAAGTATTGAAATGGATGGATACTGGATGTAACCATGTCTTTATTCCGTATAAGTCTCAAATGCTCAATAATACGTATCTTGAGAATTCTGCTAGTGAGACCTACGTACTGTTTGTTGCATTTACATATTAATACATGAACAACGAAATCTGTTTGACATGTAATAAATGATTTAATTTTAAACTTGCGTGTCTCATCTTTGTTTGAAAAGTGAGTGGATTTGGTCATGTTAGGACATATTTTGCATCGTCCACACTTGTATGAGCTTAATAGTTTAGGAAACAAAGAAAGCAGATTACCAGTTGACTTTTTAGGATGTAACATGCTAGGTGATAATGTATTTCCTAAAGTAGCTGCCTTACAGAATACCACACGTGGGCTTAACACACCATCTTATGAATCAGGGGATCCAAGGCTAATGTACCCCAAAGATATTGCAGTTTTGTACATCAGGGGTTAACATTTAAAGTCCGTTTTTCGCGAACTTTTGTTACCTTAAATATGCAGGCTCAGATCCCACTCCAAGACGAAGCGCTGATTCTAGCGTGAAACGCGTTGAGGGGGAGACTGTGGTGTAGCCTGTTCTGTTCGTGAAGTCTCAATAAAGTTTTTTTACAACCCGGAAGTGCCTTGGATTTTGTCACAGGCTGTTGTGCCGGATTTCTCTTCCTTCCTCTTGTTGTCTGACCCTGCTTGTCTCTTGAATTCCGCACCTCTCCTCTCCTGATCCAGGTACGAATGACTATTCTTCTGTCTCCTGTTCTGACCTTGGCTAAGTACTTCAACGATCCGATACTCTCCTATCCTGACCTGGCTACATACTCCCGACGATCCGCTACTCTCCAATCCCGAACTTGGCAACGCACTCCGACGATCGCAACTCTCCACTACAGACCTGGCAAGTACTTATACTATTCTCCGATCTATAACCCTGACTTGGCTTGAACGAAAACTCTACATCCTAGGGATCACCTGCACACACAATATATATATGTATATATATGTACACACACAGTATATATATATATATATATATATATATATATATATATATATATATATACTGTGTGTACATATATATATATATATCAAACAAAAAAGAAAAAAGCAGCGCCTCTATTAAGCCAAATCAATAAAGTGCATGAACTGTATATAATAAAAAAAAATTTATAATAATATATGATAAATAAACAATATAAACTATATAGTAAAAAATATATATTCAAATCAATAAAACTGTAAACCATGAACTTATTAGATAAATATATAAATATGCAACATAAAATATCAAAAACAGAAAAAAAAAAAAAAAAAAAGGTATAAAAACCAGTCCTCAAAGATAAGTCCAATAATGATGTTGGTTCCGGTATGGAGGGTCTCCGGCAGCTCTCAGTGTGGTCAAACCAAGTCCACAGTGAATCTAGGGGGAAAAAGGAAGAGAGAGCGCACGCCCATAGCGTAAAATTGTATTTTAATGAGGGGAAGGGGAAAGGGGGGTAAAAAATGCACTCACAAGGGTACAATAAAATCAAGCATTGCGTGATATAATCACCACCATCCGGTACGTGTCTGTAACATCTTGGGGCAGTCCCTGTCTTGCAGTCTCAGGATCGTACTCCTAAACAGATGTCCAGAGCAGATGGTATTCACTCCTGCAGTATAAGAGTCCTGTAAGATGGCTCCTTGTTGTAGG